>NC_035435.2:153489935-153687976 GCF_002127325.2 Helianthus annuus | reverse complement strand
ATCAATGCCAAGCGCATTGAAATAAGAAATAATTTGAATGAAAGGGTGTTAGCTGCACAGAAGGAAGCTGTGCTGGAAGCTAACTATCCTGCAGAAAAGTTGGGAGTAACTGAGGAGCAGTTATCCCACGACAAAGATGGAATGTTACGACTAAACGGACGAATATGGGTTCCAGTATATGGAGGACTTCGGGATGTTATCCTCCAGGAAGCCCACAGCTCTAAATACTCCGTTCATCCTGGAGCGGATAAGATGTACCAGGATCTGAAGTCAAACTACTGGTGGATTGGTTTGAAAAAGTCCGTGGCCGAGTATGTGGCCAAATGTTTGACTTGTGCGCAAGTCAAGGCTGAGCATCAGAAGCCGTCAGGTTTGCTTCAACAACCTGAAATTCCCGAGTGGAAATGGGAAATGGTGACAATGGATTTCATCACCAAGTTGCCAAAGACGAAAAAGGGAAATGATACCATATGGGTCATAGTTGACAGACTGACTAAGTCAGCTCATTTTCTACCCATCAAAGAGACGTATAGCTCGGATATGTTAGCTCAATTATACGTCGATAAGATAGTAGCGCTACATGGTATACCTATATCTATCATCTCTGATAGGGATACTAGATATACGTCACATTTTTGGAAGAGTTTCCAACAGTCGTTGGGCACTCGTTTGAATTTCAGTACGGCTTATCATCCTCAGACTGATGGTCAGAGTGAGCGTACTATTCAAACTCTGGAAGACATGCTTCGAGCATGTGCGATCGACTTAGGTGGTAGTTGGGATAAGCACCTACCACTGATTGAATTCTCCTACAACAATAGCTACCATTCCAGCATAAAGGCTGCGCCTTTTGAGGCCCTATACGGTAGGAAGTGTAGATCGCCCATTTGTTGGGCAGAAGTTGGAGATGTCCAGTTGTCTGGACCAGAAATCGTCTTTGAGACGACAGACAAGATCGTTCAGATCCGTGATCGTTTGAAAGCTGCCAGGGATAGGCAGAAAAGTTATGCGGATCCTAAGCGCAAAGATTTTCACTTTGATGTGGGTGAAAAAGTGTTGCTCAAAGTATCGCCTTGGAAAGGTGTGATGAGATTTGGAAAGAAAGGCAAGCTGAGCCCGAGATATATAGGACCTTTCGAGATAATCGAACGTGTCGGGGCAGTCGCTTACAAGTTAAACTTGCCAGAAGAGCTTAGTGCCATTCATAATGTGTTTCACATCTGTAATTTGAAGAAGTGTTTCGCTGACGATTCACTGGTTATACCGCATACAGATATACACATAGACGAAAGTCTAAAGTTTGTTGAAAAACCTTTGTCGATTGAGGATCGACAGGTAAAGAAGCTTCGAAGGAAGCACGTGCCTATTGTAAAGGTCAAATGGGATGCCCGTAGAGGTCCCGAATACACGTGGGAAGTGGAATCCACGATGAAAGAAAAATATCCCCATTTGTTTGATTAAATCTCGGGGTCGAGATTTCTTTTAAGGGGGTGAGGATGTAACACCTCGAAAAATTTCGTCCAATAATGTCTTGACACATGTCATAAGGTTCCGTTATGTGAAAACATACTTTAGAGGGACTAAAAGTGACAAACAGTGAAAACTATGGAACGTAAGGGTCCAAAGTGTCAACAATGGATAAATAGGCTCTATGATAACCCCACATAATGTTTATAACCTTTAACGGTTGGTTCATGGATCATACGACGCGGAAATTGCCCAAAAGTGAAGTATTGTAAACTATAGGGGCCAAAAGTGTCAACATGTTTAATTTATACCTCTGAGTGAACTTTTGGCAGACCCGAAGCTTTGTATAGCTAAAATATACTCACTAGAATATGTGGTAAAAATTTCATGAAGTTTCGTCAACGTATGAGAAAGTTATGGCCAAAACCGTACTTAAGGGACTAGAAGCGTCAACGTCGAATTTCAGGGCTTTTCGGTTGAGCGCAAAGTTATCCGAGGGCATTACCATGTTGGTAAAAGTCCTAAGGTCCTTAAAAACCAAGTTTGGGGGTTTACGGGTCGAGAAAAGTAGCCGAAACATCACGTACAAGTTCAGGGGTCAAAGCTGTCAATGTTTGAAAGATGTTTGGCTGAACAGCAGGTCAGGCGACCCGCCTGGACAGACCCAGGCGGGCCGCGTGGGACTATCAGGTGCAGAAAATCGAATTTGGGTTGATTTGGGTCCGAATTTGAGTGACAAACAGCTGTAACTTGCCTCCACAATCACCAATAACATTTCATGCAAGCCTACAACTACAGTAAGCTCGAAAATACTGATTTAAAACAAGAATTGATCTCATTTTGATCATTTGCAAGTGAAGAACAAGGAGCATTCTCTCAAGAGCTCTCAAGAACACTTCAAGCAAGCTTTCTGGAGGGATTCCGATCAACAAGGCCGACTCCTAGTGACCATTTAACATCTATAGGACTCTTGTAAGCCTTCAATTCGTTCTTTGATCCATTCTTGTTGTGTTAATTGCTAAAAGTCAAACTGGGTGTTCATAACCTTTGACTTTCTGATTAAACGGATTTCTTTCAGTAATTTCTCGAATTGAAACTTGTTATAGATTAGTATTTATGTGGGAAACAAACCCTCTAAAGGGTACTAACTGATTCCCACTACATGCATGCTTAATGTCGAGTCAAACCTAATTCTAAAAAGTCAACAGAAGTGATTTTTGCGAAAAATGACATGATTAATGATATAGATGACATGCAACCTGATTGATCATTGAAAATAACTTGTAACATATATATAAATGTGTTTTAATCATCATCAACTCGACACTCTATAGTATAGCCACGAATCGGAACCGAAAGTCTTGTAAAACGATTATTTCGTAGACTATCGATTCGGATTCGTACATGCATGTTCAAGATCTGTTTTGGAAAGTATTTTTGACTATTATTATTTCAGTTAAACTTTCTGGAACTTTCGTTGATTGAGTCTATGTTTAGCCTATTCGAATGCTTGTTTCCGGTTTATGCATAAAGTTGACTATTTTGCCCTTTTTGATTTAAAACGGGATTTTTTGGAAAAGTGAAAGGATAGAAATCTTTATTTTTATTATATAAACTTGCACCGAAAGTTTCGGATCAGTTGGTGGTCCAGATTGTGAGTTATGGCCATTAGCGTAAAACTATATTATAAATTTACATAAACGGTCCTTTTTGCGTAGAACCCGTTTCTGGCCACATTTTGACACGAAACTTTTTACCAACTGATTATATATAATATTCTGGGAATTTTGGTGATTTTTAATTAATTTTTGGCTGAACGGATCCTAGATCACCTAGCCATTTCGGCTTATGTCGGTTTTGACCGTTTTAGCCATAAAAAGAGTTTTACACCTCCGTTTGACCCGAAACCTTTTTCTACTGATTTTATATGATGAATAAATTATTTTAAGTATTCTGGAAATATAAAAATCTCAGATTTACTGTGAAAACCCGAAAACGCCCTTAAATCGTATTTTTAGCGTTTTAAGCGCTTAGTAAGCGTTATACTTGTTTTAAACCCACAAAACTTATACCTACTGATGTAAACCACATATTTTCATATAATAACAGTAAGTATGATATTTTGAACTCAGGTTTCCAGTTTTGGCATTTTTAGCCCTTGTGAAATTACTAAATTACCCCTACGGTGCATAGTTTGGTTTTAAATGATATATTTGGTATATGGGTCATACCCTACTGATATAATATGTTATATTAAGTATATTTACTGTATGAACCAGACCCGCAACTCAGATTTCTAATTTTACCCTTTTATTATCTTTTAAATGACCAAAATGCCCTTCTAAGGCATAAATTGAGTTTAAAATTATCCCGGGCAATATAGGACATAACTTACTGATATAATATCATATTCTAAGCATATTACTTCAGGAAACTTGCATTTGAATCTTTGGTCTACCCGTAACGCCGTTTTCGCGTTCGGTTCGGTTTACGTAACTAGTTTGCGTAAATTGACCGAAACGGGTCAAACAATATCATTTTTATTTCAAAATCCAGAATGTATTTAGTATACCCATATTATACAAGTATTCAAACTTGTCGGGTCTAAATCACATTCTATCCGGTCTTTCGCTTAATCGTGCGTAAACCGTATCATTCCTAAAACTAACCGGTCAAAGCTTAAGCTTAAATAAAAGGCCGTTAGGAATCTAATAGGTTAATTATAAACCTTTGTTCCAGATTAGGAAGCCCGGTAAAAGCTATCACCACTTATCGTTTGTGACTTATACTTGCTCAGGTAAATACATTTTGACTTATTTTCCCTATACGGGCTTGGGGTACGGTATTTAAAATACCGCTTGATCGGGCGCACAAGTCCTGCTCCCTATGGGTGTTCAGTCTTGAATAGCTTGTGTGATTTCGTTTAAACAGTCTTGTCTTACTTAAAGGCTTTGGGGGGTTATTGACCATGTCCCGGATATCCTTGGCATTATCTTACGAGATGGCCACGACCAGAGCACGGGGTGTAGGCGTACACCCGTCGTGTATAACTCTTTGATGTGGTGTGTCAATTAAATCTCTAGCCCGGACAGTAGATCCCGGGCCACCAGAGATATAAGTGCATGTAAATCGTTCACAAGTTTATATTATATAATTATCCCAAGTTAATAAAATATTTATGCCTTGTGCATTTAAATAAATTTTAAATCATTTTCAAAATGAGTCGGTTGATTTGTATTTACCAGTGTAAACTGACGTATTTTTCCCAAAAGATTAAGTGCAGGTACTATACGGAAATAGGCTGGCTGTTTCCTAGAGAGCGTCCACAATAGTCTCGCAAACTCGGACGACATTTATCTGTTGAACTATTTATTTCTATTTTTATTTGATCCGCCTGTGGATCCATTTCAACTACTGTGATATTATTATTACACTTTATTTAAAAGTTGAAATGTTTCTATTCTGCTTCCGCTGTGCATTATTATATTGTGTTGATTGTCTATGACGATGCCAACTACGTCACTGTACCCCACACCGGGCCCACCGGTGACACGTGGAAATCGGGGGTGTGACACTAAACCTATAAAACTTCTAATTTCCATTGCAGTTTGTGGAACCTTCCAGTTGGTAATGGCTTCTATTTTAGCAGGATCTACGTGAATACCTTCGTGATTTACCATGTGTCCTAAGAATTGCACTTCTTGTAGCCAAAATTCACACTTCGAGAATTTAGCGTACAACTTTTCTTTTCTTAACAAAGTTAAGAGTGCATGCAAGTGCTGGCAATGCTCGACTTGACTTTTGGAATAAATGAGTATATCGTCAATGAACACGATCACAAATTTATCCAAATATGGTTTACAAATTCTGTTCATCATGTCCATGAATGCAGCTGGGGCATTGGTTAATCCGAAGGGCATGACTGTAAACTCATAATGACCATACCTAGTTCTAAAAGCAGTTTTAGGTATGTCCTCTTCTTGTACTTTCAACTGATGATATCCAGACCTTAAGTCTATTTTAGAGAAATACCTAGCTCCTTGTAATTGATCGAAAAGATCATCAATCCTAGGTAATGGGTATCGATTCTTAATTGTAACCTTATTCAATTCTCTGTAACCAATACACATTCTCATTGATCCATCTTTCTTTTTCACAAACAACACTGGTGCACCCCAAGGGGATGAACTAGGTTGTATAAATCCTTTGCTTAGTAATTCATCTAATTGCTTCTTTAATTCTAGCATTTCGGTAGGAGCTAATCGATAAGGTGCCTTGGCTATCGGTGTAGTTCCTGGAATTAGATGAATCCTAAATTCTACCTCTCTATCTGGTGGTAATCCAGGTAAATCGTCTGGAAATACATCTGGGTATTCTGAGACTACAGGGATTTCCTTAAGTTCTTTTCCTTTAGTACAAATGATTACTGAAATCATATATACTATTCCTTGTTTCCGTTCATAATTAGCAACTTTTATTACTGATATGAACTTTAATGGCTTCCGAGGTTTATCTCCTGAAATCTTAATTACCTGTCCATTAGGTGCTCGAATTTCTATAGAGTTTCTATCACATATGATTTGAGCATGGTTGGATATTAACCAATCCATTCCTAACACAATATCGAATTCAGCTAATTTCATAGGCAATAGGTTTGCAACAAATTTGTGACCTGAAAGTTCTATTTCGACTTTTTGCAAAACCTGATTGATTTTGACTGAATTCTCATCTGCAGTTTCAACGGTAAAAATCTGCCTAACGGTAGTCAATGGTAACTTAAGAGCTTGACAGAATGAAGTATTTATAAAACTTTGGTTTGCACCAGAGTCAAATAATACTTTTGCATAGACGTTGTGAACTAAAAACGTACCGGCTATCACTTCTGGAATGAGCTCGGCTTCTTGAGTAGTTAGCTGGAAAGCTCTGGCATTCTTTTTAATAGTTCCTTCAACTGGTTTGCCCTTGTTATCAGTGATTTTGTTCAGTTTAGGACATTCGGTTTTGTAATGTCCTGTTTCCCCACAGTGAAAACAGGTTACAGTTTTCTTCTTACAGTTTTCTTCACTATGGCCTACAGATTTGCAGAAGTTACAAATTGCATTGCATTTTCCAAAATGCTTCCTTTTGCAATTTCTGCAAAATGGCGGGGTTGAAGGTTGTCTCGCTCCTTTCTTCTTGAAATTACCACTATTACCCACCCTAAATCCTTGGGTAATTTTCTGAGCCAATTCTTTCTTCCTATCTTCATCTCTTGTGCGTATCAGTTCGTCGGTTAGGGTATTAGCTAATTCTACTGCATCGTCAATAGTACGAGGTCTTGCAGCCTTAACGATATTGCGAATTTCGCTAATTAATCCCCAAATATATCGAGAAATGAGTACCGATTCTGGCGAAGCCAAGTTAGGTACCACTCTCGCATATTCGAAGAATGTCGAAGTATAACCACGACAATCTACCCCTGTCATTCGATGATTGAGGAACTTATTTGCCATTTGTTCCTTCTCATACTCAGGACAGAATTTTCTTTCAACAAGGTTCTTAAATTCTTCCCAAGTCATAGCATAAGCCACTCGTCTTCCTTTTGCCTGCAGCACTGTGTTCCACCATTCTAGTGCTCCTTCCTTAAACAGATTTGAGGCATACATGACTTGATCTTCTTCAGCACATTTACTTATTGCAATTACTGCTTCGGTTTTCTCTAACCATCGCAGTGTTGCAGTTTGCTCCTTCGTTGCCTGCAAATTCAGCGGGTTTACAAGCAAGGAATTCTTTGAAAGTGCAACCAGGTGTTGCAGCTTTTCGTTTCTTAGGACGCGGCGTGTGCTGAGATTCATTATCATGATTTATATGACCATTGCCCCCGTTTATACTATTACTGAAATTATCTTCGATAGTATGTTTACTAGGAATGATATGTTGCGGATCGTTCGGATTTTTCATAGCAGCAACGAATTTTGGAATTGCGTTGGCTATCCCTTGAGCAACAATATTTTCGATATCTTGTTTGGTCATATATTGATCTTCTGGGTGTTGCTCCGATTGATTAACTTCATTTACTGGTTCGTTACCATTATTTGCCATCTGATAATAATTTATTATAAGTAATTAGCAATTAGCAATTTATACAATTAATCGAACAATTTATAACACATAAAGTCAAAATTATCGATTTCTCGATTCCATTTTATATCAGTATAGTATGCATCAATACACACCGATATTTTACAATGTTTTATTCGTTATGTTACAACTGGTTTCACTATTAACTTTTACTATTATACAAAGATAGCGTTACCATCCTCCTACTTGTCATCCTAAAAACGAAGTTCCCTCTCGTCATACTTCCAGGCAATCTGTCCCCCTATCTCCCTAATTCTATTCCCTGCATCCATCAACTCTTCACCGAAATGGCGAAGTTCAGCCAAATTTTCATTGCTCATTGGTGGATTAGGTAGGGGTTCTGGGTCAAACTGTGGAAGAAAGGAATAAGGGTCGTTGACAATATTTTGGAATTGCCAATCATTTGTCCACCATTCTTCCATTTCCCCAGGTTGGAAGTGTACTATTGGATCTGGTATTGCTGGTCCAGTATTCATAGGAAGTGGATTTTCAATAGGATAGGTAAAAATATTCGTATTGACAGGCTGTAAAGTATCACAGTTTGCCAATAGAATATCTATCTGCTCTTGAAAAGTTAACCTTTGGTTTTGGTTGGAATTCTCCCCAATTTCTACCTGAGTTGGTCTAGAACCTTGCCCTATTTCTGTTTCTATTTCTTGAGAATATTTATCAAACTGTTCCTCCATTAGCCTAGACTCCTCATTGGCTTCAGTTTCCTTTTCTTGCTGATTAGGGTTTTCCTGGATTATAATTGTCTTTCCTTTTCCTAAAGGGTCGTTATTTCTAGGAGGTTTTGTAACTGGCTTTTTCTTACGTATACGGCTTCCCCACACATAATTTTTCTTTTTCTTTCTTTTTGGTTTGGTCAATGATGGAGTAGGAAATTTTACAGGTTGGTCCACATCAGCAATATATCCCGTAAATTCATGAGAAACTTCTATATTCACTGGATACAGATTGAGGTTCTGAAAAGCTTCAGATATCTCGTTCATGCTGTGTAGCATATATGCAAAATGCACAAAATATCAGGTTAAAACTTTGAAGCAAAGTTTAACAAATAATATGGAAATTTATTGCACATTATTTGTACAAAATACAGGGGAACATACTCAGATTTATTTTACTAAATTTTAGTTATTTACTTATTGGGAAGTGCTGCTTGCTAAATTTAGGGCATCTAGAGATTTGCATGTTCTGCCACAGTGGCTAACATATACAAATTTGCCCATTTTTCATCGAGTTTATCTTCCCAAGGTGATTTCTTAAGTAACTCCTGGGTTTCCTTTTTAATCTTCTTCTCTCTGATTTGTTCCTTACTTTTCTTAATAATCATATTCCTTTTTCTAGGAGAAAGCGGATATTCGTAATTCGCTTTTTGCACAAATATTCCTTCTTCAGGAATTGTAGGGAGCTTTGAAATTTTAGTTTTGGACGAACTTCCTTCTTCGTAAATTGATCTATCTAATTTAAGATAGATATTTTGCAACTTTTGTTTACCCATACTGTAACTAACAAATAATCAATTAAAAGCACATAAACACATAATCACGTAATAGTAATCAGGAAAAATTAAGTATCGTTTAAATACTTAATTAGCTTAACTTAGTGGCTCTGATACCACCTTGTTTCTGTCACGGCCCCCGGCCCGGTTTGACCGGTTCCAGGAGCCGCGGGACAGAAATCCTGCGGTACTTGATTGATTATGAGTTTAGCAGCGGAAAATTTATTTTACAGGATCGGCTAAGTTAAAACTTTTCCCGATTATTTTATTTCACAATTCGGGATAAACCCCGATAATTTACAATAACAAGATTTTACTGATAAAACATATTTCTTTATTTTATATTGAGCCACTATCTTAAGCTTGAAATGCTTCCCCTGCATTTTTCCTGAATTACAGCAGATCACCTGAAACATGTTGAAAAAGATTTTTGTCAGCGGGGAAATACTGAGTGAATTATTCCAGTTATTGAAAAATGACACGTTTATTATAATTCACAGTGGTAAGATCTTTTACAATGTTTCTGATATCAACCAATCTACCCACAGTACTTTACCACTCGACCCATTGGCCCATCTGTCCAATGGTGTCTGTGATTATGGTCATATCACCCAATGGCTGCCCCAATGGTGAAGATTATCAAGTAATGTGCACAATACCCCACATACCGGCTGTAATTTGGTGATTACATAAACTTAATCACTGTAAGTTATAATTCTGAAAATAATTTGGAGTATTGTAAAACAGTTAACAACTCACAAACGGTGAGAAAAAGTTTATAAAAGAGAATAACACACATTGCAGATTTAGTACTAACAGAATACAATTTTAGCCCTGTTAACCTAATTTCAACAATAATGCACACAAAACAGGGTTAGTGATCAATACAGCAGTTACGATAACTCACGAGATCAAATTCTCACAATGAATGACAAAGTGCAATACTTCAACTCATTTATCGAATTAACGATAAACGAAAAAGTATAATACTTCAACTCATTTATCGAATTAACGACAAACGACAAAGTATAACCCAATGTGGGCGGCACTTAGACATTCTTTGGATATATTGATCCCGGAAAATGAATCGTAATAGCGATCGAGTAATTACCCTGTTCCGCAGCAATGATTCGATATTAGTGGGTGTGTGAACTATTTCTGCTATAACTCAGTGTATAATTCGAGTTTTAACGTCGAACTTCCAGCAAAATTCAAGTGCCACTGCCCCCTATTTATATCTGAAATTTGTCCTCCCTCGCGCCACGCGAAGAAGACATATGTACCCGTCGCGTGGCGCGACGGGTCTATTTTCTAGCCTAGGTTGTTTCGTGTCCTAGATAGCCTTGCTGAGTAATTTGAACGAATTAATTTCAATTCTACAGCAAATTTAGATGATAAACGTCCACTAGGGTTTAACCCCCCCTGAGTTTTAGGGGCCCTGATCCTGATCCTGATTCTGATTGTTTCGAAAATTTTAGGGTTAGTGCAGAATTAGTTGGGTGTTTCAATTAGGGTTTCCTTATTGACTAATTATCATTCTAATTATTGATTTTAATAATAGTTGTTACATTGTTGGACAACCGAAACATCATCATATGCATTTGCAGCGGAAGATTGGTTGTGACTTGCAGACATTATGATGTGCCTATGTAAATCAAGAAACAAATGCAAAGAAAATTGCAGAGAATTCAAAACGAATAAATGGAAAATTTCACTGAACGAGAAAATGTCTTGATAGCCGGTAATGTTTCCCGGCAATAACTATATAAACTTACATTTTGGCGGTTAACTCTTGGCGGGTAACTGCCTTCGCAGTTTGATTTGAATGCTTGACCCGCTTATCTTCCTAAACCGCTTATCATCTAACCTTATAAGTTAAAGTCCTAATTACATGTCATAAATACTTACATGTCCGAAAAATAATAATAATAAACATAACTAAAGTTTAATAACGAATGCAACGATTATACTTCTAACACAACCCCCTTAAACTTTGGTTATGTTTAATCCCTGTTGCATCACACTTCTGTTGGCATTGTCTACCGCTTTCTTCATGTGATTGAAATTAAATCTTTTCCTCCTCTTGTGCAAGTTCCAGTTGTCTGCCCATCCATTTTCAGCAAATAATGCATAATGCGTTGAACCAGTACCGACTTGATCATTCCTTGCAGCATCTTCTCGGACATCTTCTGCACTTCTGGTCCTCCTATAACAGCATCGAGACGAACCAGCATCATTCTGATCATTACCTGTAGCACCTTCTTGAACTTTATCTGCACTTTTGGTCCTCCTGTAGCAACCTCGAGATGAACCAGCATTATCATTCATCATTTCCTTCTCCTGTGCCACATCTTGAACTGTCTTGAATTTATAGTAGTATTCTAAAACATCAAGGTACATGGCGTATACGATTCTCATGTAATCTCCATCTTCATATCCGAAACCTAAATCCTTTGCTATGATTGGCCATGTGTTTTCAGTTGTAACTTCTCGGTATCCACCATCACTTGCTACTAGAATGTATAGACTTAACAGGTCTATTTTCTTTTGATCAGTAGTGTAGGGAGGAACAGATCTTGAAGTGATTCCCATGTAACAATTTAGGAACAACCGAACCATCTCTTCAAACTTGTTTTGAAGTTCAACTTTATATTTGAAAACATACTCACGGTCGTCGAGCATGTCAATCAAAGCCTTACAATCAGCAAATTCATGGAATTTTAGTGATTTTAAAATCAATCTATTCCAATCATTATCATCTTCACCCGAAACATTTAATGTTTCGAAGTAAGAGTTCAGATATGCCTCCTTGAATTCATCATCCACATCTTTCAGATCTTGCAATCTCCGTTTTTCATACAGACCCAATTCCTCTTCTCTCGTTAACCCGCTTGTTTCATTTTTTGAATTTACAACTGGTGACGAAAACATAGGATATATCTTACATTAATCACCGGACTTTCTGACCGTGTAGCCTTGTAACGTTAACTGATCAAGACTAAGTACATTCCGGTCGATTTCCGGTGAATAAAAAACACTTTGTATGTTTAGTGTTTCATTTCCTGTTTTCATTTCCACCGATCCTACCCCTCTTATGAACAGAAAATTGTTCATACCAGGTCTTGTTTTTACTCCCATCATATGTTTTACCCTTTTAAAAACATTGATATTGCCCGAAAAATGATGATTAAACGATGGATTAACGTACCATATTTCTGCCCATTGTCCACCATCGGTACCAGTGACAATCATTTCATCTTGGCAGTGTACATCTTCTTCTTGTCATCTAATCCCGGCATTGATAGCCTGCTTTAACAGTTGTGTTGCTTCATCATTTTCTTTGGCCTTACAGTTATAGATTTGATGACCCAGTAAGTGACAATAATAACAAAGCCTTATGCGAGGGATTCGCTTGTTTCTTTCATTTTGTTCATCGGTGCAGTGTTGACAAGGGAGAGTGGTAGAGTTTGGTTTGATTTCTGATTGATTCCTTGAAGTGGCTCTGATACCACTTTGTTGGACAACCGAAACATCATCATATGCATTTGCAGCGGAAGATTGGTTGTGACTTGCAGACATTATGATGTGCACATGTAAATCAAGAAACGAATGCAAAGAAAATTGCAGAGAATTCAAAACGAATAAATGGACAATTTCAGTGAACGAGAAAATGTCTTGATAGCCGGTAATGTTTCCCGGCAATAACTATATAAACTTACATTTTGGCGGTTAACTCTTGGCGGGTAACTGCCTTGGCAGTTTGATTTGAATGCTTGACCCGCTTATCTTCCTAAACCGCTTATCATCTAACCTTATAAGTTAAAGTCCTAATTACATGTCTTAAATATTTACATGTCCGAAAAATAATAATAATAAACATAACTAAAGTTTAATAACGAATGCAACGATTATACTTCTAACAGAGGTGGTGGTAGGTGATGGTGGGTGATGGTGGTAGGAGGGTGGTGGCATGTGGAGGTGCGGTGGTATTGGTGGTGGTTGTGGTTGTGTGAGGTGGTTGTGCGGTGGTGGTGGTAGGTGGCTGGTAGCAGATGGAGGTGTGGTGGTGGTGGAGTGGTGGTGAAGATGGAGAGTAGAAAGAGAAAGTGGTTTGTGTGTGAGTAAATGTTAATCATTTAAACAAAATGCATAAAAGATGACTAAAACAGACAACAACATTAAATTTTGAAACAGTCCCAAATGGACATCCTTATGGTTAAGACCATAAGTTATGAGCGTAGGGGCTTAAGGCATTGCCACAACACAGAAAATGGCAAGTTATTAAAAAACAATATAAATGCATCAAATTAACTCATTTTATTTCCGCACTTACCATTAGACCCCTTTCATGGTTTGAACCTCTTATGCTTATGTGGTACCGAGGTGTCGCCTAGTAAGCAACACTTTTCTCACCACACTCACATGACATAACGGATGGTCTAAGTGGTGTGTTCTACAACTAAAAGGATGGAAGGTCGAATCTTGCAAGTTGCATATGTAGTGTATTTATCCTTGAAAGTCTAGGAATGACTCTTATAAAAAATCAAAAACTCTAGATATGACGTCCATTTAACTTCCGAATCTGCGTTGCAGAGCACACTGCATCCCATCATGGCATATGGATGATGAAATAATCTCGATTGTTGCTCTAGCCCCACATACCCTTTAAACGGATAGTTGCTAACACAATTCCCTATCCTCCAATCGTCTATGGTAAGTTTGTGGTATCCATTAGTCTCAAAAACATGTTGATCAAGGGGTGCATGGTAATCGATAGATTAGAGTACCAGGTCCGGTGGATAGTATTGAGTGGCAATGGCATTAAGCACCTTCAACTATCGTAGAAATCGCAGAACTGGATGGGATTGTTGCTATCTTGTCATAGATTTCTATTAATAATCAAGAAGACAAATGGACATGGCAAGCTGAAGACTTGGGGACTTTCAAGGTTAAATCGGTACAATAACTTATATCTGATATCAACGTGGTTCCTTGTGATATCATTTTTTAATGGAATATATGGATACCGCGTAAAGTAAACATCTTTGTATGGAGAATGAACCTGGATCGCCTACCCACGAGAAGCGCGTTGGAAAAAAGACATATACTTGTTTACATCATGCCCTTTATGCAACGAAGATAATGAAACAGCGGAACATTTGTTTACACCATGTTTTGTTTGCTCAATAATTTGGCAGATGGTACCATCTTGGCTATCCATTCCACCAATTTCAGCATACACGATTAGCGACATACTTATTTTGCACAAAGGAATTTCTGGGTCAGACGCGAAGAAGAGAATCATTCACGCTATTATGGTCATAGCATGTTGGGGTATTTGGAAACTTCGCAATCAGGTTGTTTTTTCTAGCAAGAGAATCGATATAGCAAGACTTATGGCAGATATTAAGGCTTCTAGTTTCCTTTGTATAAAAAATAGAGCTAAATTGTTGTCTGTAGATGGATAAATTGGTTAGCCTTTGATTTCGTTTAAGCTTGTATGTTTTTGTTGTATAGTTTTCTTGTGTTTTATAAAATCCACCGTTAAAAAAAACGTTGTAAGTAAAAGTTTATGTCATGCGTATTGGGTAACGGGACAAAATCAGATTTTTTTTAGAAAAATAATAAGATGAAACATAAGAAGTTAGAAGATTCCACTTTGGGAGGAGCAGCCTCCCAATAACCAAATAAGTTTAAAAAATCACCACAAATGAGATCAGATTTGCTAACTACCCTATTTCTTATAAATAATTCACCAAAATGGATTTGAAATGATACTGATCGTTATATTTTTTTTAACAAAAAGTTTTTAGATGTGTTACATATGATCATTTGCCCCATTGTCTATTATGCAAGTTTTATCAGCAAACACAAGACAACTATAGCAAACAAATTTACCAATTCTTAAGCAAATGTGGCAATGTTGGCTGAGAGTTGTGTCCACCAGAATTTATGCAACCCCAAAAATACCCAAAAGTCTCAAACATGGCCTTAAAGTGCACCTAGATCTCGCAAATACATAAGAACAACAGTTTATTGATTAGAATTATAAAAAAGAACAAATGAACAATGAACACACCAACACAACGTATTGGTGATATCTTACATCATGAACTTAATTTCTTAAATTTTTTTAACTAAAACCCTTCCACTAATCTGGGAAGTTGAATCAATCGATTATATATGCATCCCTTTTATCCCCATGTATAATTAGCTTTGATAAACAATGCCAACTTCTACTCAAAAACACGGTTGTGGCATGTTTTATCACATGGGTATGGGCAATCAATCTTTTGAAATGTAGCCCGCTCGTAATACCAGTCTCCAACCGCTTTTGCAATTGTCTGTTATAAAGGTTAACAACATAACAAAACATTAGATCCAAAAACACTACTTTGAATGGAAACTTATGTTATTATACTACATACCGTGTTGCTCAACAGTGGAGAATCATTTCTCAACCATGTTTCTTGAATTCCAGTTTGGCAGTGGGAATAACAAGAGTTGATGAACATTCCTCTCGATGGAGAATTATCGAATCCAGTCAACGCCTTCAAGAACTCCTGCCTATAGCCTGTGGAATTCACCATAAACATGCACTATCACATTAATAACATTGTTTTACTTTAAGACTTAGAATACTGTTTCTAATGATAATGTTTACAAGCTTTATTGTCTCATTAATTATTTATAAAATGAATTAGCATATTTAAACCCATAATAAAATAACTTGTTACCCAAGACATCCATCTTGTGGGCTAAAGGTATAGAAAGAGACAAGAGTGAACCTTGCAGGATATTGAGTTGAGCAGATGAACACTTTGTTATATCAAGTTTGCAATCGCGCCAGGTTCCTTTCCGATCAGCAACACCTGGAGCCAATATATTTTTTACCTGTAAAATATTATAAATTACAATTAAATCAAAGAAACTCGAAAATTAACCTAATAAAGAATCCAATGCATATATTAGTTACTATTGTTCATATGGAGGTTTGCCTAACCTGCCATGAATCATAAGCGGCGTTTATCAAAAAAATTGGAGTTTCAATGTATTGCACCATGTTTTGTGGGAAAAAAACACTGCAAAAAACAATAAGAAATGTTAGTTTTGAATTTTGACAGAAAAAATCAACTTTTAAAGTATTTTTCAAAGCATCCGCTCTTACCAGACCAGGACTCATTTTCGAAGTGCAAGCTGGAGACAAAACTTTAGCTGATCCCTACATATTGACAATTATAAGAAAAAGCAATAGATTAGAAATTTTAATGACAGGTGAACAATAATTTAGAAGGGATTAGAAGGGTACATGTGTCTTAACAACATCTGCATAAAAGCCTTCAATGTGACTTGTTCCGATAATCGTCTTTCTGTATATGAACCAATAATGCCAAGCTTTTGCAATCAAGTTGAATATGAAGTGAAAATGAAGAAATAAACGTTTGAAATGAAAGCTTACGCGTTAATGAAGAAACCGGCATCCGAAAGGCATTTCACTGTAGTGTTTGCCGGCAAAAGTGATCTGAAGTTATCGCAGTGCAGTATGGAAGTCAGTCCACCAGCTGAACAACCAGCAAGCATGGCCTGCAATATGAAAGTCTCAGTTAGAAACAAAATATATGTGACCAAGGGGAACAAATGGTTAAATTTGAAAAGTGAGTTACATTTGTCGCGTTCTTCATTCCTTTTGCTAATAAATCTTCAATAACAGCACGGAAAATCCTTGCTCCTCTGAAGTGAAGATTGGTTTTCTGGAAAATAAAGGATATGAAATGGGCGGTTTAGATGAATGGTCGGGTCGAGCAACACGTCAAAACTTGCAACATTTTTACTAAGTGCTCCCACAAACGTTTCTTTTCTTTTCTATTAGTAGTTGATGTTAAAACTATGACTTACAGGATCAACTTCTTCCACATCACCGGTAAAAGAGGCTCCATCACAATACCGAACCTTGATTCTATTCCAATTATAAAAATCTGAAAACAAAGTGCAAAGTAAATATAAACAATAAAACAAACCACATGTTTCCTTTTCTAAATATGAAGCAAGATAATTATGTGTACCAGGGTTATATTTAGGCTTGTTGTGAAACATCCCTGAGAAGGTCTCTGTTGTCAACATTTGCTTGGAGGAACCTAAACGCGTATCTCTTCGTGCAAGGCAATTCGTGACATTATTGCACCAACCTCCTCCCTGATTAACCATAACATCCAGATTATCATGTTTTTAGTTAACTAATAAATATTGCAAATCATATATAAAATCAAAATGAGGAGCATATTGTAGTCATTATAGTTTGTAATCATGGACCAACCTCGAAGAAAACCAACCAGTTGTCGATTCCTGCATCGAATCCCTTGTCCATATGATATGCAGGGGCACTTCCATCCAAACAAACTGATCAAAATGATCATGAATATAGATTCAACAAGTGCATGTCAATCAAAAATAACAAAAGAAGAAAAATCAAATATTAAATCAAATATTTCATAGTGGAAAGATAAAGGTAGGTAGTTTACCAGCTCCTTGAGCAACAGCAGTGTCCAGAAAAGTGAGTCCAACTTCATAAGCTTCAATGCTCAATAGGCATAATAAGCCCACTAAAACTATGCATACCCTCATCATACCTTCAACTGCCTTAACGTTTCAAATCAAAATATATATTCAACTGAGTCATACGCACACACATATATATACTGAAATAAATATGTATTCTGCCTATCATCTACCAAACTAGAGTTGACATATGGCAACATTTCTTAATTAGTAGTATTGACCTTTGCCGTCATAATAGTAAACATTTTGAAACGAATAATCTATATCACTTTAATAGCATCTTCTTAAAAAGGGAGACATTTGGTTGCGCGTTTGAATGCGGACGAGAGATGGTGGGCCCTCTCTCACACAGCCAACATTTTAGTAATCTATATTATTTTATTTTCGTTTATTTAAAAGGGACGTAGCATCGAAGAAAAAATATGTGTTTTCGAATGATGACTAGAAATCTACTGAGGGACGTGAAACGTTTGTGGGTGTTGAAAAGAGATAGATGCTGATATAAGATATGAAAAGATGTAAACGGGTTTAAGTTTCAGTTCCCCATCTATGTAAAAACACAAGTCCATTAATTATATTCATACTCAAATGTCCAGATAAATTAACCACAAAAGTCAAACATGCACATGAAAATATGTATGCAATAGTAAGTTTTTTTTATGTATTATTAGTTGTGCAATGATCATAAGAAAACTAAAAAACTCTACCAAAAACACTTTAAGATATATATGCAATGGTACGTTTTTTTCCAAACTTTCTTATATACTACATATATACATTATGCAAAAAAAATTTGTATTACATATATATGCAATATATCATGCGGTGTATATACGTAATACAACTTTTTTTATATCAAGGACCAGAAGCATTTTTCCATACGATCCAGGGCCGTCTATGGCCAAGTGCAGAATGGGCCTGTGCACAGGGCCCAAACCAATATAGAGCCCAAAAATTTCTTTTTTTATATATATTTAAAAAAAATTCTGTATGTTTTTATAAAAAAAAATTATTAGACCTGTGTTTAAATGTTACAGGGCCTGTTTATTAAGTTTAAATGGACCTGTGTTAATGAACTAGTGTATGGGTGTGTGCACAAGAAATGAATAAACTCAATTGAAATGGGTCTGCCTTAGTATAACAGTTTAATAGGCCCAGGTTAATAAACAAACATATTTCAAATCAAACCCATTAGAGGGTGTTGGGCATTGTGCGACTGTGCGGGAAAAGAAGACCATCATACGTTGTTTTCACTGTGACACTGTGTGACCAGACCAGGCGACCATCATCATCGACGTAAAGGGTTTTGTTTAAGGGCGAAATTGAGGGTTAACCAGGATATCATCATCATCGGTGCAGGAATTTTTTGGAACATCGAATCAAGGGTTTAGCAAATAGGGCCTAAATTTTTATCTCGCACAGGGCCAAATTATTTTTTTACATTTTCGGAGACGGCCCTGATACGATCCGCAACATGTTTTTATGGAGTTTTTGAGTTTTCTCATGATCCCTCCCCTATTAGTTATAACGCTAGGTATTAGTGGTTACGGTGGTTATATACTGAACCAACGGTCAGTTCACCAAGGGGAGTCATACCCCTTCACCACCTATATATACGGCATAATCCCAGCATTTAAATGTAACGAAAGTATGACGTTAGTATGAATACTCTCTAAAATTCTTTGCATAATCACTGTATGCTAACGATCATAAACTCATAAATATCGAATTGATACATGATAACTGAAGATCTTTAAGCTATCAATACCGAGGGTTACGAAATAATTAATTAGCTAGTACATGCAATCATAAAGATGAAATGCCCACATGCATCAAGCAATCTACAACTAAATTTCCAACATCAAATAAATCATACCTTCGATTATATGTATATATATGAGCAGCTACTTCAGAAAGTTGAACGTAAATGCATGCAACTGTTGATCAGAAAATTGAAGGGTAGCTTTCAGTGACGAGGTTTGCAGTGAGAGGTGTTTGGTTTTATACTAGTAAAGTCGTCGGGAAAGTGGAAGTTTACAGTTGACGCGTAAATAATAAGTGGGCACCGACGGCCATGCATTGAAAAAGTCAAAATCAAGACAGCTTCAACCCATACCAAACCAGAAAAGTGGATCTAAGTCCAGAACACTGTATTATTTTACTGTTACTAATGCTTAGGTACTGTTTAATGCATGATTGAATTAAGTGGAAACTGAAATTAAATTCTGAAAGATGTGTTAAGGGGTCCAATATACATAAATATATTTACAATGTTAGAAATGTGAGATGTAAGTGTATCAATTTAAATATATTATAAGGATGCTTGTTATTAATTTTTGAAAAAAAATATATGTTTTTCATTTATTTTGTTTAGGGTTGAGATCTTGTACAAACAGTGCTAATTATAAGAACCGTAAGAACAGATCTGAACCATTGATAATTTAAATCAAGGATTGATATTGATTATAAATAAAACCCTTATAATTAAAAATGACTACTAACAAATTAGGGGTAATTTTGTAAAATTGCTAGTCATTTGATCATTTTCCATTAAATACAAATTCCACCAAGATTTTTTAAACTAATATAACTTTTATATACTTTGTTATTTAAAAAAAAATATATATCATAAAATAAAGTATTTTTTTATCTTTAATATGAGTACCATATTGCTATACCTTTTTTGTATTTATAAAAGTGATTTTTAAAAAAGTTAACAAAGGGTGTTTTATAATTGTGCTGATAACGTGCTGATTATGTGTTAATTACAAAATAATACAAACAAACACCAAAAGTAGATATAATCAGCACATCTGGTGTGCTGATAATGGAGAACGATTGAGGATGTGCTAATGTCGTTTATGTTGATAATGGAGAACGATTGAGGACGATGTACTGATAATGAAGAACGATTAAGGATGTTATGCTAATTATATAGTGTTGTGCTGATTATATTTTTTGTAATTATTTTTAATTATTAATAAATAAATATGGTCAAAAGGTCTAAATTACCCCTAAACTAATTTTGTATTGATGGACACTTGTCAATTATGTGTTGGTTCTTACGATTCTTACAAACTTAAGTGTTTGTATTTGATCTCATTCCATTTTGTTTATTCATATTGTTACAAATACACTAATTACTCGGCTATTTCAATTGGTGATGGATCTAGTCATGTTTTGCCTTTTCACGAACTCACTCGGTTTAGAAGAAATGGAAGAATTTAGTAGGAAATTTATATGATTTTAGAAAAGAAAATTTAATGAAAATATATTAAAAAAGCCACTAAATAAAATTATTGGATCCCCATTTATTTCAACATTATAGGGTATGCGGATCATGATGTTCATGGCCCTATAACATATCTACTATTGGAGCATTATGATGCACCATGGGCCACATTCAGAATGGTCTCGAAGGTTGTATTGGCTAGTATGTTCGCTCGTTTGAGGGTAATATATCATTTTATTATTTATATATCTTATGATAATTAATTATTTGTTTTAGTTTTGTAATTTTAATTTTATTTGTATATTGTGTGGAACCCTTTTTTATGGAATTTAGCGTTAATGCATTATACCTTTGGGATGATATTAAAGCTTGAGAATTGCTAGGTAGAACATGAAGGCCATTTTCACATCTTCCTTGTGCCAGAACTTCCTTTGTTGCCCGGTCCTAAAGATAAAAATATGGTTGGAAAAATAGAACATCTATATTATTATCGGTCGTCATATTGCTAATAGATAATAAATTATTAGTGAGATTTGGAACAACCAATATATCTCGAAGCTTAATATTGTTGTTTAAAGTAGAATGGCCCGTATGAGAAGTAGGGAGAACATTACCGTTTCCAAAAACAACCTTTGCATCTACCAAAAAAATGGTTTGGGTTGGGGATGTTACCAAGGTGAGTCGGTCATATATGATCTGAAGCACCAAGGTCAGCACACCAATGGGGTCGATAATTAGTAACATGACATTGAGCATGAAAGGTTGTGGCCAAGTCAGTTGTTGAACTTGGTTTATGAGAGGCCTAACTAGCAACATGTGGACAAGCATTAGCAAAATGGCCATCCTTACGACACAACTGACAATGAGGGGGTCTCCGGCCACAACCACGACTACCACGAGAGAACCGGCCACCACGTCCCCTATTAGCTCATGAGTTTCTTCTGTGGTGATTCACTACCATAAATTAGGTTTGGCTTCAATGATTCTTGTTATTTGACTTTGTTTCATTCGTGTATGTTCAAAACCCATTGTCCCAATCTTGAACTTATAATAGCAAAAACAAAACAAATAAGTATGATAAACAATAATTTTAATATACAAATGGAGATATATCGCCTAAAAATGTGTATAAATATAAGAACATATGTATAGATCATGCTATAAAATTAATGATATTATTTTCTAGATTCATGCCCATAACTTGTAGACATATTATTTTCCTGGCAATTCAAGTTGACATGTGGGATGGGAGACTCATTAAATTTGGTATGTTAGGTTTTAAAATTGATAGATATGATTTCTCATCGACTGATCGACATCCTCCTTTCATCATGATAAGCCAACTTTGAAAACCAAATGATGACTCTATGTCTTTGTAGTGATGAAAGATGACATATAAGAAGATGGTATATTAAGTTGGCTTATCACAATGAAAAGAGGATGTCGATCAGTCGATGTTATAAATGAGAAGTCGGGTTTGAAGTCTTTTGTTGTGTTATTTCATGTGACAACTCTAGTTGTTTTAGTTAAGATTTCACTTGGTTAGAGTTATGTAAATAGCTTAGGTTAATTTTCAAATCATGGAATTAGATTGATATACGTTTTGACATTTTTTTTTATGCATATATATTGACATTTTCAAATATATTAGGTAAATATGTGAACATGACAACTTGTAACATCTGACCATAATCGTTTTATAATATATATTTAAGAGTAAACTGCCATTTTGGTCATTGTGGTTTGGCCAGTTTTGCCACTTTAGTCCAAATCCCAAACTTATTACATCTGGGTCCCTGTGGTTTGCATTTTGTTGCCATTTTAGTCCAAAATCCAAAACCCCCCCTTTTGACTGTTGAAAGCTGTCTATTTTGTCCTTTAGTGCAGGGGCATTTTGGTCCATGTTAATTTGTTATAACATTTCAATAATTAATAACATCATCTTCAAGAACATCATCAAACTTCATCATCAAAACCCAGAAAATCTAGAAAATCAAGAACGCCATCTTCAAGAAAATCAAGAACCCAGAACAAAACCAGAAACCATCACAAAAATCAAAATACAGACAACAAATCAAAACAAAAACCGATTTGTAAAAAGAAACGAGGCTCCAACAACAAATCAAAACAAAAACCGATTTGTAAAAAGAAACGAGGCTCAGATCTGTATCTTCAAGAACATCATCATCAAAACCCAGAAAATCCAGAAAATCAAGAACATCATTGTCACACCCCCATTTTCCACGTGTCACCGGTGGGCCCGGTGGAGGGTATGGTGACGTAGTTGGCATCATCATAGACAAACAACACAATATAATAATGCACAGCGGAAGCAGAAATAGATTCATTTCAACTTTAAATAAAATGTAATATTAAATATCACGAGTAGTTGAAACGGATCCACAGGCGGATCAAATAAAATAAGATAATTGTTCAACAGTTTTATTGTCGTCCGAGCTTGCGAGACTATTGTGGACGCTCTAGGAAACAGCCAGCCTAGTACGTGTAGTACCTGCACTTAACCTTTTGGGAAAATACGTCAGTTTACACTGGTAAATACAAATTAACTGACTCATTTTGAAAATGATTGAAAATTGATTTAAATGCACATGGCATAAAAATATTTTTATAACTTGGGCTAATTATGCAATATAATCTTGTGAACGAATTACATGTTACTCGTGTGTTCAGTAGCCCGGGATCTTGTCCGGGTTAAAGATTAATAGACACACCACATTAAAGAGTTATACACGACGGGTGTACGCCTACACCCCGTGCTCTGGTCGTGGCCATCTCGTAAGATAATGCCAAGGATATCCGGGACATGGTCATTAACCCCCCAAAGGCTTAAAGTAAAACAAGACTGTTTAAACGAGCCGATCAAAATTATTCAATTGAACACCCAAGGGTGCAAGATTTTGTACGCTCGATCAAGCGGTATTCTATATACCGTAACCCAAGCCCGTATAGAGAAAATAAGTTAAAAGTATTTACCTGAGTAAGTATGAATCACAATTGGCAAGTGAGGGTAGCTTTTACTGGGCCTCCTATTCTGGAACAAAGGTTTATAATAACCTATTAGATTCCTAACGGGTCCTTTATTTAAGCTTAAGCTTAGACCGGTTAGTTTAAGGACGATACGGTTCAAGCGCACGATTAAGCGAAGACCGGATAGAATGTGATTTAGACCCGACAAGTTTGAATACTTGTATAATATGGGTATACTAAATACATTCTGGATTTTGAGACAAAAATGATAACGTTTGACCCGTTTCGGTCAATTTATGCAAACTAGTTACATAAACCGAACCGAACGCTAAAAGGGCGTTACGGGTAACCAAAAGAGTCATATGCAAGTTCCCTGAGATAATATGCTTTAAACATGATATAATATCAGCAAGTTATGTTCTATTATGCCCCGGATGAATTTAAACTCAATTTATGCCTTATAAGGGCATTTTGGTCATTTAAAAGATTATAAAAGGGTTAAATTGGAAATCTGAGTTACAGGTCTGATTTATATAGTAAATATACTTAATTTGACATATTATAACAGTAGGGTATGACCCATATACAAAACTTATCATTTAAAATCAAACTATGCACCTTAGGGGTATTTTGGTAATTTCACAAGGGCTAAAAATGTCAAAACTGGAAACCTGAGTTCAAAAACTTATACTTACTGTTATTTTATAAAAATATGCTAAATACATCAGTAGGTATAATCCTTATATGTTTAATATGGGTATAACGCATACTATGCGTTAAAAACGCTTAGAAAGGCGATTTAGAGCCGTTTCCGGGTTTTCAAAAGAAAGCTGAGATTTTTATATTTCCAGAATGCTCAAAATAATTTATTTAACAAATAAAATCAGTAGAAAAAGGTTTGGGGTCAAAAGGATTTATAAAACTCATTTTATGGCTTAAACGGTCAAAACCGGTATTAACCGAATCAAACTTAGCGACCTATGATACGATCAGCCAAAAATTAAATAAAAATCTTCAAAAATCCCAAAATATTATATAACATCAGTGGGTAAAAAGTTTTATATCAAAAAGTGGCCTTAAATAGGTTATACGCTAAATGCGCCGTTTATTTAACATAAAGTTATAGTTTTACGATATCGGCCATAACTCAAAATCTGGACCTCCAACTGATCTCAAATTTTCGGTGCAAGTTTATAAATCAGTAATAAAGATTTCTACTCTTTCACTTTTCCAAAAATCCCGTTTTATAACAAAAAGGGCAAAATAGTCAACTTTAAGCATAAATCGGAAACATGCATATGAATCGGTTAAGCATAGACTCAAGTTGTAAAAATTCCAGAGAGTTAAACTTAAATAAAAATGGTCAAAAATAAACTCTAATACAGATCTCAAACATGCATGCATGGATCCGAATCGAGAGTCAACGAAAAAGTCGTTTTATAAGACTTTCGGTTCCGATCCGAGTTTATACTAAAGATTGTCGAGCTAATCATGATAAAACATATTCTTACATTTATTATAAAGTCATTTTGATGATCAAACTGATTGCATGTCATCTACATTACCATTTATGCTATATTTTGCAAAAACACTTCCTGTTGACTTTTTAAGAACAACTTTGACTCGACAAATATCATGCTTAGAGTGGGAATCAGAGAATACCCTTTTGAGGGTTTGTTTCCCACATAAATACCAACTTATAAGTGGTTTCAATTTGAGAAATGACAGAGCCAAATTCGTTTAATCGAAAAGTCAAACTATAACTATGACGGATTGACTTTTGGCTAAAAATCTATGCTAGAACGAATTAGAGGAAGTTATGGATGCTTACAAGAGTCCTAATGAAGCTTAGATAGGACTTGGAAGTAGCCTTGTCGATCAGAATGCTCCTGGAATGCCTGGTGAATTCTTGCAAGTTTGCTAGTGTTCTTGTTTACTACTCAAGACCCTCAAAAGTGATGAACTTGATCTGATTTATGGAGGTTTCAGGTGTTGTAAGGAGCCCCCAGGTGTCCCAACATGCATGGCATTCGATTGGTGCAAAAGGGAGGTGCTGAAAGCTGTCAAGCACTCAAAATTCGGACCAAAATGGCACTGTTCGCGAAAACTGGAGCTGGGCGCTGGGTCGCGGCCCGCGTAAGGCCTCAGGCGGGCGCCTGGGGTCTGCAGCTCCAAACTTTGATCATTTGTTGCAGTTTTGGTCCCTGTTCTTTACACGCGAGGTTTTTGCAGTATATCTTGACTCGTAAACCTTCAAATCTGATTTTTAGGAACCTTGGGACATTTACCAACATGGTAATGTCCTCGGTCAACTTTGCGCTCACCCGAAAAGTCATGAAATTCGACGTTGACGCTTTTAACCCCTCAAGTACGGTTTTGGCCATAACTTTCTCATACGATAACGAAACTTCATGAAATTTTTACCACATATTCTAGTGAGTATATTTTATCATTACAAAGCTTTGGGGCTGCCAAAAGATCACTCAGAGGTATAAATTCAACATGTTGACACTTTTAGTCCCTATAGTTTGTAATTCCTCACTTTCGTGCATTTTCCGCTTCGTATGATCCATGATCTATCCGTTTAGGGTTATTAACACCATGTAGGGTTATTATAGAGTCTATTTATCCATTGTTGACACTTTGGACCTTACGTTCCATAGTTTTCACTGTTTGTCAACTTTAGTCCCTCTAAAGTATGTTTTCGCATATGCAAAGCCTATGACACGTGTCAATACATTATTGGACGTAAATTTTCGAGGTGTTACATCCTCACCCCCTTAAAAGAAATCTCGACCTCGAGATTTACTGGAACAAATGAGGATATTTCTCTTTCATCGTGGATTCCACTTCCCACGTGTATTCGGGACCTCTACGGGCATCCCATTTGACCTTTACAATAGGTATATACTTCCTTCGAAGCCTCTTCACCTGTCGATCCTCGACCGACAATGGTTTTTCCACGAACTTCAAACTCTCATCTATGTGTATATCTGTATGCGGTATAACCAGTGATTCGTCAGCGAAACACTTCTTCAGATTACAGATGTGGAACACATTATGTATAGCGCTAAGTTCTTCAGGCAAGTTTAACTTATAAGCAACTGACCCAACACGTTCGACAATCTCGAAAGGTCCTATATATATCGGGCTTAGCTTGCCTTTCTTACCAAATCGCATCACCCCCTTCCAGGGCGTGTCACACCCCGATTTCCACGTGTATCACCGGTGGGCCCGGTAGGGGATTACCGTGACGTAGTTGGCAACAATATAGTCAAACCACACAATTATATAAATGCACAGCGGAAGCTTAAAGATAAATATATACTTCAACCTCTGGTTGTAATATCAAAATGTATTACAGAAGTCGAATATATCCACAGCGGATCAAAATAATAAAATATTGTTCATTCAGATACGGCATCGAGTTTGCGAGACTATTCGTGATGCCTAGGAAGCTATTACCAGCCCATTTCGTATAGTACCTGCACTTAATCTTTTGGGGAAAAATACGTCAGTTTACACTGGTAAATACATTCAACTGACACATTTGAAAATGTTTATTAAAATTGATTTGAATGCACAAGGCACAAACTCTTTTATAACTTGGGAAAATTATTAAAATCTTGTGAACGTATTACATGTTCTTTTATGCGTTCAGTAGCCCGGGTCGTGCCGGGTTAATGATTAATAGACACACCACATTGCGTAAAACCGTAGTATAGAAACCAACGGCTACGTCTTTTAATTAAATGTCGACAATATATACCGGGTGTACGCCTACACCGGGATGTCGATGGTCGTGGCCATTTCGTAAAATGATGCCAAGGATATCCGGGACAACGGTCATTAACCCCCCAAAGGCTTTTAAGCAACAAAACTGTTTAAATGAGCCGATCACATTATACAAATTAACCACCTCAGCGATGGAAGATATGATGCTCAATCAAGCGGTATTATTATACCGTATCCCAAGCCCGTATAGGGGAAATAAGTTAAAAGTATTTACCTTTGCAAGTATTATTCCTTAATTTGATTAAACCACCGATATCTTTTACTGGGCTCCGAATCTGGAACGAAGGTTTTAATTAACCTCTTAGAATCCTAACGGGTCTTTATAGTAGCCGTAGCCTAGACCGGTTGGTTCCGAAATATAAATATAGTTTAATCGCGCGAAAAGGCGAAAACCGAGAATGGAATGCGATTCTGCCCCAAACAAGTTCAGAGACTTGTTTTATATGGGTTCGAGGTTCACACTCTGGATTTTGGGGTTCCAAATAATATAATTTGACCCGTATCGGCTAATTTATGAAAACTAGTTTCATAAGCCGAACCGTGCGCGCAATAGGCGAAACGGTTAACCATGGGAGTCTTACTGTAACGCCCTAACACGTTTTAACCGGAAAGACGCAGCGGAAATTCGTACCATAAAATTTCTTTCATTACAAACATCTTGACCTACTTGAAAGTTTGTTTTAATATGTATCTTTTACAAAATAAGGTATAAGTCCTATTTGCTAAAGCACATACTCTATGTTTCCCGTACAATCTATCTTGTGACTCGGTCTTCGATCTCTATTCTTTGTGATAACCGCCCGGGATTCGTACAACCTGCATTCACCACATACATTCATAACATTAGTACACCAAAACATAAACAAGGTTCAATCTCGTACACTTCCCATTTCGTTATCTTTCCCAACTTTAAGCATTTTATCTGTGTATCCATATCCTGGTGAGGTTTCAATAACGTACCTACATTACTTTTCATCCTCAAAGCACACTATTAATAATGTAATACTCGACGTATATAAATCATGCATACATACTTTCTTACATGCATACATACACATCTACATACGTACATACCCTCCTATATCCCTACGTACATGTATATATTCATACATACCATATATACATCTACATACGCACACACATCACTACGCCTCTACATACGTACATACACACATACGTATATTCACATATACATAAATACACGTCAACATACTTACATACATTACTACGTCATACATATGTACTTATACCCTTATGTACTCGTTCAAGATCCTACATACCTCCTATATATCCATACATTAATTACATGGTACTTAGACTTAGATTCATAGCCCCTAGACATCTAAGGAACGATCAAAATCATGTTTGGGAGGCCCGTCGTGGTCCACGAATGATAAATCGAAGCCTACTATACCCAAATCAACTTAGATAACATTTTTCAGGTTTTTGAACATGGGGAGGCCGTCGGCGACGACCCTAGGGGCGTCGGCGACGGCCCTTGCAAATACCCGTAGCCCAAAACTCCCGTAGACAGTCAAATAGCCCGTCAGCCAAAAACTGACTTTCCAGGGCCCGTCGGCGACGCCCCCATGCCCGTCGGCGACGCCCTCTAGAAAATGCATTTTTCTGCAGCTTCGTTTCGTCGTCCGTACGCACTAAAACGTGCATAACTTTTGAACCGTTTACCCGTTTAACCTCTCGTTTCTTCCTACATGCTTGTAAATTCACATTCTATCATATGGACTTGAAATCCCATATCCGAATTAAGGAAATTCTTAACTTATCAACTATCGACTTATTATTCATTTATAACTTGTTTGACCCGTTCATATTTCATCAAACAACACATTCGATTTAGCCCAAAACTTACAAGAACGTTATAGCTATAAAACCTTTACATTATCCTTACTTCCACTCACCCATTAACGTGCTTATGCCCAATCCTACCCGTTACCCGGTTACTATTCCGTAGACATTTCTTATTCTTCATTTCATTATAACATCAAGACCTCATTTTCGACCCATTACATCTACTTAGCGAAATCGTTGGTTTCATACAACCCATCCATTATTTGTCTCAACCATTATGCTTAATTAACTAGAACATAACCTTACTTAACAAACTAAGAAGTGATTCAGAAATCACTTACCTTGTGCATCCGTGTTCGTAACCGCTTCCTTGCCTCATCTTGATCCGTTTGCCTTCCATGCTTGGTCCATGCTAGTTTGGTTCCTATTCTTTCATGTCGTCATGCCATAATAATGTTAGTATTCATGCCCATTCAATTTGACACACATTTACCAACTATTACTAACATTGACTTTCATTAGTCAAATCTAACTAGCATAAGGCATATACCCAAGATCACATCTTCTCATACTCGTATCATGTTAAGCTATACTAATGGCACTATATACATTTCATATTCATCATGCAATATGTTTTTAAGCAAATGATTCATCAAGTTACATCGTGCTCATATACAACCAAATCAATATAAACTAAAGGTCTCAGGATCCTACAATTGTCATCCACATTCAAAGCTAGTAGTTAGCATAATCCCTACATCATTCTTCACTTGTAAGCCCATAAACTACCCGTTTAGTGCACATCCATATCCAAATTACCATTTAGTCACTAATCCGACATATGATATGCACATCACCATTCAAGCATAGAGTGCAAATTCTTAATTCATAATTCAACCCAATTCATACCACCAACTATCCCATCTTACAAAATCCTTCTTAAATATATCTTCTCATGTTTAATTATCATCAATCACGTTATTATCCAACTCTACACATGTTCATCCATTATATAGCGTATAATTTCACATGTTAGCTTATACTAAGCATTTCATCAAACACTTGGTGTGCGTACACCCTTTAATGCACAATGTACAACTAATTTATGTATATTCATCCTAGCTTATTCATAATTAATCAAATTTTCTTACTAATCAACAAGTATCATTCATACATAAACATCAAACATATCAAACGCCACATTTCTTTTAATTCATCTAACAAGAATTTATCATACACAACATAGTACGTCATTATTGAACAAGAATTGGACATGGATGATATATCAATGTCGCCATCTTCACCATCACAAATGGGTTTCATCTTAGAACATCAAATTAGCCGAAATCATAAATAATATATGTTTTATATAGCGATTCTAACACCTAATCATGCTTAATTCCATACTACTTCGTGGATTAATCAATAACCCACTTCATGCAAGATCAACAAATCACAAAATTTAACTTACTTGATTGTGAAGAACACATAAGAGATCGAAAATCTTGATACATGCATCCTATACATCTTCAATTTCCTCATCAATTGGCTGATCATCATGAACTAGGGTTTTCCCCTTGTTCTTCTTTTGCCTGGGCGACACACTCACACACATCAGTGTGTGAGTTTTGTGTTTTAATTGATTTTTATTTATTTCATCTTTCATAATGCCCAAAATAGTCCCTCAAGTTTGATAATAAAACATAATTTGCACATCATTCTTATTTCCTTAGCTTTTTACCTTTCCCTTAACTAGATTAATTAACCTAGTTACTTATTTCATGATATATCCTAAAGGGACGTACAACAATATAAACATTCGGGTTTTGGGGTGTTACAAGTCTACCCCGCTTAAATGAGGTTTCGTCCTCGAAACCTTTCACATTCAAAGCTAGACCATTTCTACTCTTACCCCTTTCAGGTTGTTCATTCACAATACTTACTACCACCTAAACGCATTCGGGATTTTGGCAAGGGTGTTATTCATGCATGAACGTAATTGTACACATCGTTCCTATGCCCTCATATTACGTAAATTACTTTCATAATTATACTTATGTCAGACTCTGTTCCAGAGCTCTTATTAGTGTCTTTTACTTTATAATACTAGCTCTTAACACATATCATCACTAACGTTTCTTTCATCGACTTTATTCTAATTGTATACAATTATTAATTATACAAACCTTAGTCTGTGGTTTGTTTCTAACTTCCTATTTAAGCATATTACATTCATGTATTAGCTAATCGAAATAAATCGATTTATTTCATACTACTCATACATCATATGCTATCTTTCATTTTGTTCGCTATGAGCCGTCCTAAGCATTCCATTACTATCATTACTTCCGTTTACCTTTAAGCTCATAGGAGGGGTCAATATATTACCATACGCATACTATAATCATTCAAGGACTTATTATTATAGCTAAAATTCACCCTTCTTAACTTATTTATCCATACTTAAATCACGAAGACTAAGCATTATTTCCATAGTTACTATTGTTATTTACGCCATGCGTATCTTTTCTACAACGTCTTGTTCAAATGAACATGGCCAACAAGCCGAGCATCAAAATTAGCATTTCTTAATGACACTTGTCGTCTTTTATATTCTATCAGAATTTCCATAGTTATGAGCACTTAAGTTCAATACCACCCGACGATCATTACAAACATTTTGAAATTCACTTTTATTGACATACTCTCTTCTTATGCCAATTGTTAAAATTTAAGCTTTCCATACCATATCATGCATATCCAATATAAATTACACCTTTTACTAACCTCGATTTCGTTGCATAATTCGATGGTCCGCAACCAGGTCTACCCGCTTCTTCACGAATCCGTATCTTAACAGGGTTGATCTTGTCCATCTGGTATCATGAGCTCTCATTCACGAGCATTCTTTCACCGTCCTAGGTAGATTTATTGCATTATGATTACTGCCAATCTCATTATAAAATTTAGGGGTTTACACATTTCATTCGATTTCATTCAGACATGATGTTTATCACATCACCTCATTTATATAATAATACTTTCTCAATTCCTTCTTAAGACATTAGTGTGTTAGACCTATTCATAACGGGTCAATACATGGCCATTTCTTAATATATCATTCTTATTATTTGACTTGTTCTTAATGGATAAATACATAACCATTATTTTGTAATTCTTTAACTCATTTGGTGTACTACACTACATTTTTCCTCTCTTCTCTAGCGCTCCCACGGTTCGAAACTAAATTATTTCTCAGCTTCTGCAGTTTGACTTTTCAAGGTCAAACTGCCACTTATTTCTTATTATATATATACATATATATATATATATATATACACATACGTATCGAAGTACATGTTTGTACTCCTTTTCGATTCAGACATGCTTACGATCTCATCGCTTCACTGTTCCAGTGTTTTCTTGCAAACACTTGCCCTTCCTGTTTTAAAAGTTAGTCATAATACTCACTTCGCTTACAATACCAACATGTTAGTTCCATTCGCTCATATACTTTCATTTCCTTTACACATTCGATTACCCAATTAAAGGGGTAATGGCATATACTCTCATAATGAGATTCAAGCATACCAATTACGACCCGGTCACTCACTACAACAAAAATGGCTTTTTAGGACCTTTTCTGTGGGACGCTTGTAAAAGAGGGTCCTAAAAAACTATTTAATAAGACTAATGAACTTTTGTAGTCCTTTTATAATATACTATACTAAACTGGTGTCCTAAAAAACGATTTAATAGGATGGATGATTTTTTGGGGTCGTATTATCATATAATTTAATAGGACACTTAAAAATGTAGATCCTAATAAAGTACTTTATAAGACATTTAATTGTTTGTGTCCCATTATGTGGTACTGTATTAGGACACTTGATCATCTAGGGTCCTATTATAACATAACTTAATAGGACAAGTTGTAGTTAAGTCATAAATGTTCAGTGTTATTGGACCCTTTCTAGTCGAAGTCATATTAGAACTTAACTTAATAGGACACTTGACACTTGGGTCTTATAGCTTTAAATTTTATAGGACGCTTAATCATTATGGTGTTATTATAATACACCGTAATAGGACACTTGATATTTGAGTCATAAAACATTAGTTTTATAGGACGGTTATTCGTTAGAGTTTTATTATAATATAACTTAAAAAGACACTTGACACTTGGGTCTTATAAATTTAACCTTTATGGGACGCTTAATCATTGTGGTGTTATTATAATACACTATAATAGGACACCTGATATTTGAGTCATAAAACATCAGTTTTATAGGACGCTTATTCGATAGAGTTCTATTATAACATAACTTAATAGGACACTTGACACTAGGGTCTTATAACTTTAACCTTTATAGGACGCTTAATCATTATGGTGTTATTATAATACACCATAACAGGACATTTGATATTTGAGTCGTAAAACATAACTTTTATAGGACGTTTATTCGCTAGAGTTTTATAATAACACTAGGTTATTGACCCGTGATTACACGGGATGGTAGTAAACAAACAATAATTTTGAAACTAAAGTTTCATCATTCATCCTGCTACATTCATTTCCACCCTGGGTTGTAGTTTTCTCTGGTGGTAAGTGGTGGTGGTGGTGAGTAGTGGTGGTGGCCGGTGAGTGGTGGTGGTGGTGGTGAGTAGTGGTGGTGGCCGGAGAGTGGTGGTGGTGAGTGGTGGTGGTGAGTAGTGGTGGTAGCCGGTGGTGGTGGTGTGAGTAGTGGTGGTACAGAGCTTGGACCCAAATGATCTAGTTGGTGGTACAGAGATTGGACTAGAATGGTGTGAGGTAAACTTTCAAGTACCAATAAAAAAGGATGAAAACTTGGTAAGACCATTGTAACATCCGACAAAATGGGCTCACAAAATCCGACCCGTTTTGAAATTTTCGAGTCCTATATTTTTTTTATATGTAACCCTTCTCGATCAGAATTGTCGTATAAAACGCTCTATAAGTTATACGTATATATATGACCCGAGCCGTTTGTAATTGGACTCTTGTGAATAAATACAAATGAAATTTTTATTTTATTTTATTTTATTTAACCCTTATTTAATTATTAGAAACAATGGTTAATTATTTTGTTTTAAACATAAACATATATGAATTTAACAAGGTTAAATGTGAAGGGCCATTTGTGTTACTTTTGAAACATGTAAACCTTTTTATATAAAAAGAATCCTTACTAATGATTTTATCAATAATAATAGTTATTACTTTTAAAGTTACACAAACTAATATTTATTTTTAAGTTAGAATTAAAAAAAAAGGGAGTTAAGTTTATATCAAAGGTTCTCAAAAATGGGACTCATAAAAAAAATTAATATAGATCCTACAAACTCCAAGAAGCATTCTCGCCATCCTGTGTTCAAGTATATTTAAACTCAAAAAAAAAAAAGTTTGTTAAGGTTTGTTTTATCGAAAAAAAAGTGACGTCACGGAATCAATAGTTCCAAATCCCAAATTTTTCGCTCATTAAACCTTTCCTTCAATTGTCTACGGTATTTTTTTTCTTTTCGAGTAAACTGCCATTTTGGTCCCTGTGGTTTGGCCAGTTTTGCCACTTTAGTCTAAATCTCAAACTTTTTACATCTGGGTCCCTGTGGTTTGCATTTTGTTGCCATTTTGGTCTAAAATTCAAATCAGGTCAGATTTTCAAAAAGAACCTGTTATTTTGTCTTTATGGTCAGGGGTATTTTAGTCATTTTGGTTTTATTATATAGTCAACATCTGCCTCTCTCTCTTCTCTCTCTCAACATCTGCCTATCTCTCTTCTCTCTCTCAACCTCTCTTCTCTTAACTACCACCACCACACCACCACCCCCACCACCGCATCATCCCCACCACCACCATCCCACTGCTGCCAACACCACCATCCCACTGCCATCATCTCTCTCCTCTCACTCGAACAGTGGGATGCTAAACTTTCTGGTACAATTCCGGCGAGCTCGGTGGCGGTGGTGCCGTAACCGTGGTTGGTGGCGAGTAAATCGGAGTTGAACATGGGTGGGAGGTCGTAGACGTAGATTGTGCCGTCGGTGCAGAGGTTGTCGTGGGTTGGTGGGAGTAGTGGTTGTGGCGGCGGTGAGTGGAACAGAAGAGGGTGATCTGGATGAGGAAAAGGGAGAAGATGAAGAGGGAGATTAGAGGGTGTGAAGTGATTTGAGAGTGGATATAGTGAATAATGGTTTTGGGTTTGTTGAAGGTGAGCATGGTGATTTTTGCCGGTGAAATTCTCGCCGGAACCCTAGCTTCATCTCCGGAACATTAACCTGGTAAGTGAAATTTAGATATGTTTGGTATGAATTTGGGTGGGTTGATGGCTGATGAGTTTTAGGGTTTTGTGGTTTGTGATTGATTGTAGTGGTGGAGGTGCGTGGTGGGGGTTGTGCAACAGGGGAGGATGTGCGGTGGTGGGGGTTTTACAATGGGGGAGTAGGTGGTGATAGAGGGCTGATGGCTGATGAGTTTTAAGGTTGATTGATTTTGGTGTTAGGGTTGAAATGAAGAAGATGGTGATAGAGGGTCTGGGTTTTATTTTCTGGTTGAAATGAAGAAGATGGTTGATTGATTATGATTTTATTATTTTTAATCAATAACCAGTTATAATAAATCTACAATGACTAAAATACCCCTGAGGATAAAGACAAAAAATCAGGGTTCAGGTTGGGGAATCTGGCCAAATTTGAATTTTGGACCAAAATGGCAACAAAATGCAAACCACAGAGACTCAGATGTAAAAAGTTTGAGATTTGGACTAAAGTGCCAAAACTGGCCAAACCACAGAGACCAAAATGGCAGTTTACTCTTTCTTTTAATTTGGAAACCATCCAATTTATTACAATCACATAACTAAAAAAAATAAAGTTCCTTTTTAGCAAAGGGATGTGCATAAATACAAGAACTCAAACATCATCCCAAAACCTTTACACTCGATCCAAGTTCCGTTTTCGTTGCACTAAGTAATTCGTCGGACACACCACGGCACCGGAATTTCCTTCTTCTCGTCGGAAAACGCTTGAACCCGTTTAACCTTCACCGTTGTCGTCTCCGACCATCTTGTATCCCATTCCTTACTCTCCTAATCGGTACGTTTTCTATTGCGCATTTTTCTTATTACTAACTGTCGAATCATACCGGACTTTAGGACGATTAGAATTAGGATTTCATGGGGATTGATTTGGAAAACCAACTGAAATTTTTGTATAGACTCACAAGCCCGTTTTGGATCTTTTAAGTTTTCTATTGCGCATTTTTCTTATTACTAACCGTCTTGATGCATGGCCCTCTATTAAGTTTCTTCGGTATTTGTTTTTTGGTGTTAAGCAGATTTTTTTTTGAAGATAAAATATGATAAGCAAACTAAACTGCCTTTTGTGTTGAATTAAACTTACAAAAAATACTTATCGTTAATTTAACGATTTTTTTTTGTTATGACATATATATATTTAAATTATGATTATTTATTTATCCTGGGGCATTTTAGTTATAAAGGAATAGTTAGTTTCTAAGATTTACTCTACTATTATGTTTACAAAGCAGAGAACATAGTTCAAGCCTATGAGAATTACTTAGGCTGACCAAATTTTAACATCTTAACTATAATCCATTTAACCTAGCTTATTAAATTGTTTAGGAACCAAATTAATTTCTTTATATATACTATAAATCTATTTAAGTCTATTGAGTTTCATGTTCATCAAACGTACAAATCTAATCAAATGGATTTATAAAAACTATTGTTGACCCAAATTTCTTTTACACATGAAACAGGTATAAATACAAGGTTGATAGCTACTTGAGAAGACACAAAGGATTATGCCTTAGAATAATTAAATCAAGACTATGTTATCTTTTGTATTTTGAATATTGTATGGTTTCATTGGAACAATTATTTGGTTATGTGAGACAAACTAATATTGATGATAATAAATATTCAAACTTTAAATAATGGTCAAAGGCTATGGAACAATCATATCGTGCTCCGTGCCATATCCGCTACAGGTCGGGGTGTGACAACCATATGGTTTATTTTCTACAATTCAAGATTATATTGGTGCATCCATCGCATGGCCCTATCCATTCATCTTGGTATGTATTTGTTAAACTTGTGATACAAATAATTTTAATATAAGGGAACTTAATGCTTATACATGAATGGTTTATTTGTAGGTAGTCCATGAGGATTGAGGACACATGATGACTCAAAATTTTATGCTTCTTATTTCTTTAATTTCTTTTAATTTCTTTGTTAAATGTTAAGACTTTATGTTAGATAATGTTATAACTTATTTATGGTTAGTGTTTTGTTATGAACATGCTTATTTGAAATATAATGAAGTTTTATTTCTTTCATTAGTTGATGTTATACAATAACTATTAGGATGTTATATGTTGACGGTCTGTTTATAAAATTGGCTTTATAATCTTATTGGGATATTAGGATCGTTTTTTTGATATTAAAGTAGCTATAACGTTACATCATACGGGTCCTCTAATTAATTTTTAAGGACGCTTGTATGTGTATCAAAAGATTAAAAGTAGGTAATCACATATTAGAACATTGTAAAAGTGTCCTAATATGTTCTTTTTAGGACACTATTTAACTTGTCTATAGACATATTACGCGACCATAAAATTGGTTTCATAATCTTATTTGTTATATTAGGACCCTTTTCTTGGTACTAAATTAGCTATAATGTTACATCATAAGGGTCCTATCAATTAATTTCTAAGGACGCTTGTAAGTGTATCAAAAGATTAAAAGTATGTAAGCACATGTTAGAACATCGTAAAAGTGTCCTAATATGTTTTTATTAGGACACTATTTTGGTTGTTCAAAGACATATGACGCGACCATAAAATTGGTTTCATAATCTTATTTAAGATGTTGGGACGCTTTTTTAGTTCCGGGACTTATTACGACCCCTTTACATGAAACGCTTTTACCGTTGGTCCTATTAAATGAAAGGTCCTATAAAATAGCATTTTAGGACGCTTTTGCGCGTACTAAAAACCCAGTTTTCTTGTAGTGACTTCGGGTTAATTGCTTTCAACATAATCTTTCGTTCTATCCGTATAACGGATTGAAATTCATACATTCGTTATTGCATTCACGACCACCCGTTCCAAACGGATGGTACCTTATCCTTACTCGACTTGTTCAACTTGAACCGGTCGACTTGCATAGCTTATTATAGCATTCGCTATCATAACCAAATCCGCAAGGGATTTGCATCATTCGTATCTTGCATTCCTTGAATCCGTCTCGCGGATTCAAATTTTGCATTCATATCTTATTGATCCGTACTTTCTTATGGATTCAATATTCTTCAATCTTATCACTTATACTTCTTATTCTTACATAGTATCCTCAATTTTTCCGAGAGTCTTATTACCCATTTCACCCGCACGCCCACCTGCTACCCAGTTCTACCGGACATACCTGCGACAATTACCACGGTCTCACGAACGTCATATGCTTCTTGCGTACTGGCCAGGTGCGCAATCCACACACTAGTTTCGTGCCTTCGTGTAATCATCACCTTATGTCCGAGAAATGGGTTTCAGTTTCGTGCATATTTCCAAAACTTCCCCAAGACCACATCATTGTCTTTATTTTAATAATTACCCTCCCAAGGAGATCTCTTCCTTTTTCTTTTAACGTTGGTACCCATACATATTGGCAACATGTACCTGGGGTTAATTTGCCTATTTGCATCTTTACCTGCCTTAGCATTCATCCTATTCTGCATTCACGGATCATCCTCCTCCGACACTTATGTTTACCTTGCACATACAAAACCGTCAGTTTCTTTATACGTATACATAAGTACATACTTACATTAGCCTGTACCTTTAGATCTTGATCGAGTCTTAGATTGTACGGATTTCTTATCTCAAGAGCACACAAGTTTGAGTTCAAGTACTTACCTTCTCGTACTTGATTCTCTCAAACCAAGGCTCTGATACCAACTTGTAACGCCCTAACATGTTTTAACCGGAAAGACGCAGCGGAAATTCGTACCATAAAATTTCTTACATTACAAACATCTTGACCTACTTGAAAGTTTGTTTTAATATGTATCTTTTACAAAATAAGGTATAAGTCCTATTTGCTAAAGCACATACTCTATGTTTCCCGTACAATCTATCTTGTGACTCGGTCTTCGATCTCTATTCTTTCTGATAACCGCCCGGGATTCGTACAACCTGCATTCACCACATACATTCATAACATTAGTACACCAAAACATAAACAAGGTTCAATCTCGTACACTTCCCATTTCGTTATCTTTCCCAACTTTAAGCATTTTATCTGTGTATCCATATCCTGGTGAGGTTTCAATAACGTACCTGCATTACTTTTCATCCTCAAAGCACACTATTAATAATGTAATACTCGACGTATATAAATCATGCATACATACTTTCTTACATGCATACATACACATCTACATACGTACATACCCTCCTATATCCCTACGTACATGTATATATTCATACATACCATATACACATCTACATACGCACACACATCACTACGCCTCTACATACGTACATACACACATACGTATATTCACATATACATAAATACACGTCAACATACTTACATACATTACTACGTCATACATATGTACTTATACCCTTATGTACTCGTTCAAGATCCTACGTACCTCCTATATATCCATACATTAATTACATGGTACTTAGACTTAGATTCATAGCCCCTAGACATCTAAGGAACGATCAAAATCATGTTTGGGAGGCCCGTCGTGGTCCACGAATGATAAACCGAAGCCTACTATACCCAAATCAACTTAGATAACATTTTTCAGGTTTTTGAACATGGGGAGGCCGTCGGCGACGGCCCTAGGGGCGTCGGCGACGGCCCTTGCAAATACCCGTAGCCCAAAACTCCCGTAGACAGTCAAATAGCCCGTCAGCCAAAAACTGACTTTCCAGGGCCCGTCGGCGACGCCCCCATGCCCGTCGGCGACGCCCTCTAGAAAATGCATTTTTCTGCAGCTTCGTTTCGTCGTCCGTACGCACTAAAACGTGCATAACTTTTGAACCGTTTACCCGTTTAACCTCCCGTTTCTTCCTACATGCTTGTAAATTCACATTCTATCATATGGACTTGAAATCCCATATCCGAATTAAGGAAATTCTTAACTTATGAACTATCGTCTTATTATTCATTTATGACTTGTTTGACCCGTTCATATTTCATCAAACAACACATTCGATTTAGCCCAAAACTTACAAGAACGTTATAGCTATAAAACCTTTACATTATCCTTACTTCCACTCACCCATTAACGTGCTTATGCCCAATCCTACCCGTTACCCGGTTACTATTCCGTAGACATTTCTTATTCTTCATTTCATTATAACATCAAGACCTCATTTTTGACCCATTACATCTACTTAGCGAAATCGTTGGTTTCATACAACCCATCCATTATTTGTCTCAACCATTATGCTTAATTAACTAGAACATAACCTTACTTAACAAACTAAGAAGTGATTCAGAAATCACTTACCTTGTGCATCCGTGTTCGTAACCGCTTCCTTGCCTCATCTTGATCCGTTTGCCTTCCATGCTTGGTCCATGCTAGTTTGGTTCCTATTCTTTCATGTCGTCATGCCATAATAATGTTAGTATTCATGCCCATTCAATTTGACACACATTTACCAACTATTACTAACATTGACTTTCATTAGTCAAATCTAACTAGCATAAGGCATATACCCAAGATCACATCTTCTCATACTCGTATCATGTTAAGCTATACTAATGGCACTATATACATTTCATATTCATCATGCAATATGTTTTTAAGAAAATGATTCATCAAGTTACATCGTGCTCATATACAACCAAATCAATATAAACTAAAGGTCTCATGATCCTACAATTGTCATCCACATTCAAAGCTAGTAGTTAGCATAATCCCTACATCATTCTTCACTAGTAAGCCCATAAACTACCCGTTTAGTGCACATCCATATCCAAATTACCATTTCGTCACTAATCCGACATATGATATGCACATCACCATTCAAGCATAGAGTGCAAATTCTTAATTCATAATTCAACCCAATTCATACCACCAACTATCCCATCTTACAAAATCCTTCTTAAATATATCTTCTCATGTTTAATTATCATCAATCACGTTATTATCCAACTCTACACATGTTCATCCATTATATAGCGTATAATTTCACATGTTAGCTTATACTAAGCATTTCATCAAACACTTGGTGTGCGTACACCCTTTAATGCACAATGTACAACTAATTTATGTATATTCATCCTAGCTTATTCATAATTAATCAAATTTTCTTACTAATCAACAAGTATCATTCATACATAAACATCAAACATATCAAACGCCACATTTCTTTTAATTCATCTAACAAGAATTTATCATACACAACATAGTACATCATTATTGAACAAGAATTGGACATGGATGATATATCAATGTCGCCATCTTCACCATCACAAATGGGTTTCATCTTAGAACATCAAATTAGCCGAAATCATACATAATATATGTTTTATATAGCGATTCTAACACCTAATCATGCTTAATTCCATACTACTTCGTGGATTAATCAATAACCCACTTCATGCAAGATCAACAAATCACAAAATTTAACTTACTTGATTGTGAAGAACACATAAGAGATCGAAAATCTTGATACATGCATCCTATACATCTTCAATTTCCTCATCAATTGGCTGATCATCATGAACTAGGGTTTTCCCCTTGTTCTTCTTTTGCATGGGCGACACACTCACACACATCAGTGTGTGAGTTTTGTGTTTTAATTGATTTTTATTTATTTCATCTTTCATAATGCCCAAAATAGTCCCTCAAGTTTGATAATAAAACATAATTTGCACATCATTCTTATTTCCTTAGCTTTTTACCTTTCCCTTAACTAGATTAATTAACCTAGTTACTTATTTCATGATATATCCTAAAGGGACGTACAACAATATAAACATTCGGGTTTTGGGGTGTTACACTTACGCTTATTTCGTAAGTCAATATGCCTTAAAGAGGTTGTGGCATCAGTAGGATACCTTCCGTGATGCCCGTAACGAGTTTAAGTTAATATTACGCCCCGTAGGGGTTTTCCGGTCATTTTAAAGACTTTTAAAGAGCTTTTCGAGTTCTACAGGAAATCTGAGTTTCCTGATCAGTTTATAAAGTCTAAAATACTTTATTTAATATTTGAAATCAGTAGCAACTGGAATCGGGTCAAAAGACCTTGTAGAACTCAAGTTTTGGCCGAAAAGGGCATATTCGGTATTTACTGAACCGTAGCCATAACCGCAGGTTATGAGCAAGGTAAAAATTATTAAAAATCTTTAAAATTCCAAAAATATTATTTTATAACAGTGGGTAAAAGTTTTGGTGACGAAATCTTGGTTTAGATGGGCGTTATGCTAATTGCGCCGTTTATTACAAAAGTTTACTTTAATCGCGCTATTTAGCATAACTCTCATTCTAGACCTCGGATTGGCGTGAAACTTTAAGGACATGCTTATAATTTAGTGAGCAAGGTTATGGTCCGTTCACGTGTCCGAAATACTCGTTTTATTTTTAAAAGGCCGTTACGGTCAACTTTTAGGCGATTAACGGAAATGTGAAAAAGACTCGGACAAATCATGAACCGGTCACAGAGGCTTATACCACCATGTAACCTGGTCCTAAGAGAGTCCTAAGGCATATCTATACCTCACTAAAACGGGTCAGAACTGAAGTCAAAGCAAAAGTCAAACTTTTACGACATTCGGCTCCGAACCGTGTTAATATAGTAAATGGTCGATTCAAACGAGCGTAAACAAGTTTATATACTTAATATCATGTTTTATGAGTGTCACAACAGGTTTCATAACATATACATTACAGATTATGTATAAAACGGCAAAATAGCTTTCTGTTGACTTTTTAAGTGCACGTTTGACTCGACATTTGACATAGTTAGAATGGTGATCAGAGGGAACCCTTTTAGGGGTTTGTTACCCACATAAATACCAACTCAAAACTATTTTTGATCCGACAATTCACTGGACCATTTGTGAATTATCGTTATGACAACCGTTAGTTACGACGGTTGAGTTTACAAGCTAATTCTATGGAAATACAAGACCGAAATGGATTTGGACGACTTACAGAGGTTGTGCCTTGCTTAGAGAGCAGGAAGGAATGCTTGAGAGCTTCTTAGAATGATCAGTTGAGTGTTTTTGAGTTGTGTGAATGTTATGAGCCAAATGTGGCTATTTATAGTGAAGCATAGCACACAAGATCATCACACAACACCTACAACAGGTCATGGATGATGGGCAGGTGTCCCATAGAGCTATGGGTCGAGTATAGGGTGCCCATGCCTCATTTATTGGCGTTTTGATCATTCACAAGCTCAAAAGGCAAGAAACTACAAACATTCTGCATCTGGACGTCTAATGCGGCCCGCATGGGAGTTCCCATACATTTGTACGCGGGTCGCCTGAGATTCAAATATCAGGCGAGTAAAAGAGGTGGCTCGCGGCCCACCTCAACTTAACCCGAAACTTCACGCGGGTCGCGAGAGGTTAGATTTCCACAATTTTTAAATCTTTTGTAATGATTATCAGAATCTGGTAATTAATAACGAAATCTTTCGTAATGATTTACCTGACCTTTCGAGTTTGAAGGGGTAACTTTGCGGTTTGGCCCTCGGTTAATTACAACTAAGGACCTCGTGTTATTTACCCGTTTTGTTAAGTCCCCATTTAGTTTATTAATTATTCAGAAAGTCTTAACTTTCATTGTTGACGCTTTTAACCCTTCTTATACGAATTCGATCATAACTTTCTCGTTTTAAAACGGAACTTCGCGAAATTTACACAGTATGTTCTAGTGAGCGTATAATACTGTTACAAAGCCTCGGGAGCGTTAAAGGGTCACTCAGAGGTATAATTAAACATGTTGACACAGTTAACCCCTGTAGCTTGTAATCTCTCACTTTCTTCCGCGTTTCGCTTCTGTACGATCTGTGATTTATTCGTTTGAAGGTACAAGCACCATTTAGGGTTACCATACAGTATATTTACCCTTTGTTGATATTTATAACCCTCGAATTTACATACTTTCAAGGTTTGTCAAGATTAGTCCTTTATTTAATATCAATGCCACGTGTAAACTAATGACACGTGTTAACACATTATTGGACAAAAATTCGAGGTGTTACATCCTCACCCCCTTAAAATAAATCTCGACCCGAGATTTACTCAAATAAATAGGGGTATTTTTATTTCATTGTGTCTTCGACTTCCCACGTATATTCGGGACCTCTACGAGCATCCCATTTGACCTTTACAATCGGTACGTGCTTTCTTCGAAGCTTCTTCACCTGTCGATCTTCAATCGACAAAGGTTTTTCTACAAACTTTAAGCTCTCATCTATATGCACATCTGTGTGTGGAATCACCAATGATTCATCGGCGAAGCACTTTTTGAGATTGCAGATGTGGAACACATTGTGAATTCCATTGAGCTCTTCAGGCAAGTTCAACTTATAGGCAACTGACCCGACTCGTTCAATGACCTCAAAAGGTCCTATGTACCTCGGACTCAGCTTGCCCTTCTTGCCGAAACGCATCACCCCTTTCCAGGGCGATACTTTAAGCAACACCTTTTCACCTATATCAAAGTGAAGGTCCTTACGCTTCGGATCAGCGTAGCTTTTCTGCCTATCACGGGCAGCCTTGAGATGTTCCCGTATCTGGACAATCTTGTCCATTGTCTGGAAAACTATCTCTGGTCCCGATAATTGGACCTCTCCTACTTCCGCCCAACAAACAGGCGATCTACATTTCCTACCGTATAATGCCTCGAAAGGCGCAGCCTTTATGCTGGTATGGTAGCTATTATTGTAGGAGAACTCGATTAGGGGTAGATTCTTATCCCAGTTACCACCTAAATCGATCGCACATGCACGAAGCATGTCTTCTAACGTTTGAATGGTACGCTCACTCTGACCGTCCGTCTGTGGATGGTAAGCCGTACTGAAGTTCAAACGCGTACCCAAAGATTGCTGGAAACTCTTCCAGAAGTGAGACGTGTACCTGGTATCCCTGTCGGAGATAATAGTCACAGGTATGTCGTGTAAAGCTACAATCTTATCAACATACAGTTGGGCTAATATATCGGAGCTATACGTCTCCTTGATGGGTAAGAAATGAGCTGATTTAGTCAGCCTATCGACTATGACCCATATTGTATCGTTTCCTTTCCTGGTTTTGGGTAACTTGGTTATGAAGTCCATAGTTACGCATTCCCACTTCCACTCGGGAAGCTCAGGCTATTGTAGCAAGCCAGACGGCTTTTGGTGCTCGGCTTTGACTTGAGCACAAGTCAAGCACTTTGCTACATGGGCGGCCACAGACTTTTTCAAGCCTATCCACCAATAGTTCGCCTTTAAATCTTGATACATCTTGTCTGCACCAGGATGGACAGAATATTTGGAACTATGGGCTTCCTGGAGGATAACATCTCGTAGTCCTCCATAAATCGGAACCCATATACGTCCGTTCAGTCTAAGGATTCCATCCTTGCTAAGAGTCAACTGCTCCTCAGTTACTCCTAACTTTTCGTTAGGATAATTAGCTTCCAACACAGCCTCTCGATGTGCAGCTAATATCCTCTCAATCAAATTGTTCTTGACTTCAATGCTCTTGGCATTGATTCTAATAGGTTTTACCCTTTCTTTCCTGCTCAAGGCATCAGCGACTACATTCGCCTTGCCGGGATGGTACCTGATCTCGCAATCATAGTCATTCAAGGTTTCCATCCAACGGCGCTGCCTCATGTTCAACTCTTTCTGATTGAACAGGTGCTGGAGGCTTTTGTGATCAGAATAAATCACAAATTTAATACCATAAAGGTAATGCCTCCACAATTTCAGTGCAAATACAACGGCACCCAACTCCAAATCATGGGTGGTGTAATTCTTTTCGTGCACCTTTAATTGTCGTGAAGCGTAGGCAATAACCTTGCCCTTCTGCATAAGCACACACCCCATGCCTGTGTGTGATGCATCGCAGTAAACTACGAATTCTTCTGTACCCTCAGGTAAGGTCAACACAGGTGCGTTGCTCAGCTTTTGCTTTAGGATTTCGAAGGATTCTTGCTGCTTTGGGCCCCAATTGAACTTTTCTTTCTTCTTGGTTAGGGAAGTCAAGGGCGCAGCAATCCTCGAAAAATTCTCAATAAACCTCCTGTAGTATCCTGCTAACCCCAGGAAACTACGAATTTCGGTAGGCGTCTTTGGCTCTTGCCAGTTCATGACTGCCTCTACCTTAGCGGGATCCACTTGGATACCACGTTCACTTACAACGTGACCTAAAAACTGAACCTCTCGTAGCCAGAATTCACATTTCGAGAATTTGGCGTAGAGTTTCTCACGCTGTAGTAATTCGAGAATGCAACGGAGGTGCTTCTCGTGGTCAGCTTGGCTTTTGGAATATATAAGAATATCGTCGATGAAGACGGTGACAAATTTGTCCAAATACGGCTTGCAGACGCGATTCATGAGGTCCATGAACGCAGCCGGTGCATTTGTGAGCCCAAAAGGCATCACTAGGAACTCGTAATGACCATAGCGAGTCCTAAATGCGGTCTTATGTACATCTTCATCTCTGACCCTTAGCTGATGATAGCCCGACCTTAAGTCGATCTTTGAGAAGTAGCTTGCTCCTTGCAGCTGATCGAACAGATCGTCGATCCGTGGCAATGGATATCTGTTCTTTATGGTAACTTTGTTTAGCTCTCGATAATCGATACACAACCGCATCGATCCGTCCTTCTTCTTTACAAATAGGACAGGTGCTCCCCAGGGAGACGAACTAGGTCTGATAAAACCTTTTGCCAACAGTTCATCCAACTGGGTTCTTAGTTCCTTCATTTCAGTAGGAGCTAGCCTGTAAGGTGCTCTTGCTATCGGAGCTGCTCCTGGTATGATATCTATTCTGAATTCCACTTGTCTATCTGGTGGTAAACCAGGTAGTTCTTCAGGAAAAACCTCGGGATATTCTGAAATGACAGGAAGATCCTCTATCTTCGGCTTGGGTTCTTCAATTATCACCTGAGCCATGTAAATGACACAGCCTCTGTTCAAACATCTAGAAGCTTTGAGCATAGATACGTCCTCGGGCAATCCGTACTGCGTATCTCCTTGAATGGTAAACAATTCACCACTCGGAGTCTTTAATACTATATGCCTTTTGCCGCAAATGATTTGGGCATGATTACGGGATAACCAGTCCATGCCTAGAACTATGTCGAAACCCGCTAGTTTGAAAGGAAGTAGAGATAGAGGAAAAGAATGGTTCTTAATGGACATTTCACATCCCTCTAGAACAGTGGAGACGGTTTCTATCGTGCCGTCTGCTAACTCTACCTCGTATTTCACATCTAGGGTTTTGATAGGCATATTTAATAGTTGGCAAAATTTTTGGTCTACAAAGGACTTATCAGCGCCAGAATCGAAAAGTACTCTTGCAAATATATTATTTACGAGAAAAGTACCTGTAAGCACATTGTCGTTCTGTACTGCTTCCTTTGCATCCATGCGGAAGACTCTAGCATTAGTCTTCTTTGTCTCCTCCGTCTTTCTGGCATTCTTAGGGCAGTTACTCTTGATATGCCCCTTTTCATTGCAACCGTAGCAGGTTGCGTCCTTGATTTTCTTACAATCCACCGTCTTATGATCCTTGGACTTGCATAGTCCACAGGAGGAAGTCTTTGGCTGCGACTGTGAATTCGACGCAAACCTACATTTCCCAGAGTGGGGTTTCTTGCAGATTTTGCAATTGGGTCTTTCACCAGCCTGCCCATCCTTCTTCGTCTCAGCCCCTCTCTTGCCGTCACCGTTTCCACGGTGCTTCTTTCCAGACCTTCGTGAGGTATCATCCTCACGTTTCCTCTTCTCAGCCTCATTGCTCCTTAGCGTCCTCAGACGGACAGCATCTAAAGTTAGAGACAAGGAGAGGTCAGTAACTGACCTGAAGGTCGTCGGCCGAGAGGCCTTTACGCTAGCCTTTATCGCATGCTCCAAGCCTCCAATGAAACGGGCGATTCTTCTAGATTCTGGTGTCACAAGGTACGGAACCAGGCGAGACATCGTATTGAAGCTCGTCAGATAAGCCTGGCAGTCCAGGTTCGTCATCACCAGTGACACAAAGTCAGCCTCAATCTTCTCAACCTCATGCTGAGGGCAGTAGTTTTCCTTAATGAGAGCAATAAATTCCTCCCACGTCATTTTGTATAAAGCAGACTTACTTGATGCCTGCACCAACGCTCTCCACCATGCCAGGGCCTCGCCCTTAAATGACTGGGACACAAACTTCACCACATCCTTCTCTGCGCACCCACTGATGTCCACAATAGTGTCCATCTCATCTAGCCAGGTGATACAATCAACAGCACCTTTCTCCCCCGTAAATTCCCGGGGCTTACAAGATACAAAATACTTGTAGGTGCAACCCTTGGCACCAGATGCATCAGTGTACTCTCGTTCATGACGAATACTATTTTCAGCTGACGAGTGATTTTCGTCATCCTTCTTGGGTTGAGAGGGTGGTTTGGAGTGTGTCTTTGGTTTGGAGAGTGGTTTTGTTACAGATCTGCTATGAGACTCAGTGTATTGACGATCCAGAGCTGCCTGAACAGCATTGTCAATTAGAGCCTTTAGCTGTGCGCCGGTCAGATGCACCTGCGCATTGTCGTAGTCATCTTCATTTGTATGGCTATTCTCTCCATTGGGATCCGCCATTATAACTTGAATCTGCTACAAAAGATAACAAAATTTTATTCAGGAGATTATTATATAATTGTCTTTCATGACAATTTGTCAACCATGGTAACAGAGACCATATTTGGTTAACTTATTACTCATTAAATCTTAGGATTTGAATATATCCTATTTTAGCTATATCAATAATATTGGCGGCATAAAGCCTAATCACGAGGATGTTTTATACTATTAGCCGAGATTTCAGAGAATCAAAGGCATAGAGGTTTGAACCGTAGTTCTCTTACCCCTTTCTGGCAGGGAGTCATAGACCACCACTGTCTTTTGTCTTTATAAGACAATTATTACGGCCCATAGGCACTACACCACTAATGGATGTTTTAATAAGGTTGGCCCGTAGGCACAACATCACTCAATGGATGTTTTAATAAGATTTGGCCCGTAGGTACTACATCACTAATGGATGTTTTAATAAGATTGGCCCGTAGGTACTACATCACTAATGGATGTTTTAATAAGATTGATCACCTTCATTGGTGATTTAACCCACGATTTATAAATCATTTAGTTGGTTTTGAAATCCTTAAAGGATTATTGTATAAGAATGACGCGCGTGATTTTAACGAATCACATCTGCCATGATTGTTAACATGCTGGCAGCGGTTAACAGGGAATCTGAATCTTTTAATTAAGTCCTACCATCTTGGCCGGATCTTAAAAGACACCAGGCTAGGTTTCACTCGTAAGATTCTTTATTTAGGCAGATCAATTTAAAAGGAATGGTTTTGATTTATTTCATACATATTAAAATAAAACTCATAACATACATTCCATAATCTCAAATACAATCACATATTGCCCTAAATGGGTCTTTCAAATAGTACATTCCTCCATAGAGGTTTAAAAATAAGTGACAAGTCCACGCAGGGACTAACATAAGATAAGTGTCCATGTAAGGACTAAAAGATAAGTCCACGTAGGGACTGAAATACGATAAATGTCCACGCAGGGACTTCTTTCAAAGTAGACATTACATTAGTACAACTATTAAGGGCTAGTGGTCACGTTTCTTCTTTTTGCCCTTTAGTAGGTTTGCCAAGCCTTTGAGAAATCCTCGGTGGCTTTTCTTCTCTTCCTCGAACTCTCTCTCCACACGATCTAGTCGATGGAGTATCTCTTCCTGTTCAGGAGGAGAGAAACGTGGTTGTGGCGCTTGTTGCGGAACTGGAGGTCTGGGAGGTATTGGATACCCATGAGCTGAGTAGTCTGGTGCTCCCATGTTCCCATGAGCTCCGTCAGGGTAGCGTGCATTATATCTAGCCGACACCACATATGGGTCGCGCTAATAATTGTAGTTGTAATGTGCTTGTGACGGTTCGAACGGGTTGTAAGCCGTTGGACCCGTGTAAGCAGGTATGGGTTGGTCATACCCAAATGGTGGCGAATTTGGTGCAGCTGGTGCGGAGTTCGCCTCCTGTATAGGACTTGAAGGTCCTTCTTCTTGTAGTGGCGGATAGTGGCTACTACTAGAGTGTCGAGGGGTGCTGAAGTGGATACCCCTTCCTCCTCGTGTGGACATACGAGCATTTGTCCTCCTACACCTTGGCGGATCAGGTATTACTGGTTGCGCCGGTGGCGGAGGTGGTGGCGTAACTGCCACAAAGCGTGAATCCTCAGAGGGATCCTGTGGATGTCGCGGTTGTTGTGATGTCTGTTGAGGTGGTGTGTAGTACCACTCATGTCGGTCGAACAACGCTTGGAAACTATCTGGTCCCTGATAGGGTGTGCCATGGAAGGACGACCCATCAGAGACTTCTATCGGATGCGTGGGCGTACCACGAGCAGGCTCTGTTGGATCGGTATCTTCGTCCATATGATCCTCGGAGAAGTGATCTTGTGGCCCTAGTGGAACAAAGCCTGAAGGTTCCTGTATGTAGTCAGCTGGATTAAACTGACCTATGAAGTATGGAGTAGGGTCGTCGTAATTTCGGTGTGATACCGAACGTTGTAGAGGTATGAAGGAAGGTTGTGGGTTGTTGAGATCATTCTCTGAGTTTGGCCCAAAGGAGTGTCGGTATGATGGCGTCGAGCTGTGCGAGGTGGAATGCCTCGCAGGTTCGTAAAGGTCTCTTCGTCGTTGTGGTTCCTCGCTCCTTGTCATTGAAGGAGGTCTTGTACCAGAAGGTCCGGCTTCGTGATCGTGATGAGTAACGATCTCTCCTCTGCCTCTTCTTCCTCTTCCTATTCCTCGGAATATCACTGGCGGCATGTTTCCTGCTTTATAAAACTTTAAATACCAATAATAAAAGAAAAAGATAAAATTGGAATTACAATTCGAATTTGTCCTAAGTTCTCGTCTAGACTCAAGTATGTGCAATTGTGTCACTGAGATTAAACATAATAAGATAGTGTTTAATTCACTCAATGTTGGCTCTGATACCAACCTGTCACACCCCGATTTCCACGTGTATCACCGGTGGGCCCGGTAGGGGATTACCGTGACGTAGTTGGCAACAATATAGTCAAACCACACAATTATATAAATGCACAGCGGAAGCTTAAAGATAAATATATACTTCAACCTCTGGTTGTAATATCAAAATGTATTACAGAAGTCGAATGTATCCACAGCGGATCAAAATAATGAAATATTGTTCATTCAGATACGGCATCGAGTTTGCGAGACTATTCGTGATGCCTAGGAAGCTATTACCAGCCCATTTCGTATAGTACCTGCACTTAATCTTTTGGGGAAAAATACGTCAGTTTACACTGGTAAATACATTCAACTGACACATTTGAAAATGTTTATTAAAATTGATTTGAATGCACAAGGCACAAACTCTTTTATAACTTGGGAAAATTATTAAAATCTTGTGAACGTATTACATGTTCTTTTATGCGTTCAGTAGCCCGGGTCGTGCCGGGTTAAAGATTAATAGACACACCACATTGCGTAAAACCGTAGTATAGAAACCAACGGCTACGTCTTTTAATTAAATGTCGACAATATATACCGGGTGTACGCCTACACCGGGATGTCGATGGTCGTGGCCATTTCGTAAAATGATGCCAAGGATATCCGGGACAACGGTCATTAACCCCCCCAAAGGCTTTTAAGCAACAAATCTGTTTAAATGAGCCGATCACATTATACAAATTAACCACCTCAGCGATGGAAGATATGATGCTCAATCAAGCGGTATTATTATACCATATCCCAAGCCCGTATAGGGGAAATAAGTTAAAAGTATTTACCTTTGCAAGTATTATTCCTTAATTTGATTAAACCACCGATAGCTTTTACTGGGCTCCTAATCTGGAACGAAGGTTTTAATTAACCTCTTAGAATCCTAACGGGTCTTTATAGTAGCCGTAGCCTAGACCGGTTGGTTCCGAAATATAAATATGGTTTAATCGCGCGAAAAGGCGAAAACCGAGAATGGAATGCGATTCTGCCCCAAACAAGTTCAGAGACTTGTTTTATATGGGTTCGAGGTTCACACTCTGGATTTTGGGGTTCCAAATAATATAATTTGACCCGTATCGGCTAATTTATGAAAACTAGTTTCATAAGCCGAACCGTGCGCGCAATAGGCGAAACGGTTAACCATGGGAGTCTTACGCTTATTTCCTAAGTCAATATGCCTTAAAGAGGTTGTGGCATCAGTAGGATACCTTCTGTGATGCCCGTAACGAGTTTAAGTTAATATTACGCCCCGTAGGGGTTTTCCGGTCATTTTAAAGACTTTTAAAGAGCTTTTCGACTTCTACAGGAAATCTGAGTTTCCTGATCAGTTTATAAAGTCTAAAATACTTTATTTAATATTTGAAATCAGTAGCAACTGGAATCGGGTCAAAAGACCTTGTAGAAATCAAGTTTTGGCCGAAAAGGGCATATTCGGTATTTACCGAACCGTAGCCATAACCGCAGGTCATGAGCAAGGTAAAAATTATTAAAAATCATTAAAATTCCAAAAATATTATTTTATAACAGTGGGTAAAAGTTTTGGTGACGAAATCTTGGTTTAGATGGGCGTTATGCTAATTGCGCCGTTTATTACAAAAGTTTACTTTAATCGCGCTATTTAGCATAACTCTCATTTTAGACCTCGGATTGGCGTGAAACTTTAAGGACATGCTTATAATTAGTGAGCAAGGTTATGGTTCGTTCACGTGTCCGAAATACTCGTTTTATTTTTAAAAGGCCGTTACGGTCAACTTTTAGGCGATTAACGGAAATGCGTAAAAGACTCGGACAAATCATGAACCGGTCACAGAGGCTTATACCACCATGTAACCTGGTCCTAAGAGAGTCCTAAGGCATATCTATACCTCACTAAAACGGGTCAGAACTGAAGTCAAAGCAAAAGTCAAACTTTTGCGACATTCGGCTCCGAACCGGGTTAATATAGTAAATGGTCGATTCAAACGAGCGTAAACAAGTTTATATACTTAATATCATGTTTTATGAGTGTCACAACAGGTTTCATAACATATACATTACAGATTATGTATAAAACGGCAAAATAGCTTTCTGTTGACTTTTTAAGTGCACGTTTGACTCGACATTTGACATAGTTAGAGTGGTGATCAGAGGGAACCCTTTTAGGGGTTTGTTACCCACATAAATACCAACTCAAAACTATTTTTGATCCGACAATTCACTGGACCGTTTGTGAATTATCGTTATGACAACCGTTAGTTACGACGGTTGAGTTTACAAGCTAATTCTATGGAGATACAAGACCGAAATGGATTTGGACGACTTACAGAGGTTGTGCCTTGCTTAGAGAGCAGGAAGGAATGCTTGAGAGCTTCTTAGAATGATCAGTTGAGTGTTTTTGAGTTGTGTGAATGTTATGAGCCAAATGTGGCTATTTATAGTGAAGCATAGCACACAAGATCATCACACAACACCTACAACAGGTCATGGATGATGGGCAGGTGTCCCATAGAGCTATGGGTCGAGTATAGGGTGCCCATGCCTCATTTATTGGCGTTTTGATCATTTACAAGCTCAAAAGGCAAGAAACTACAAACATTCTGCATCTGGGCGTCTAATGCGGCCCGCATGGGAGTTCCCATACATTTGTACGCGGGTCGCCTGAGATTCAAATATCAGGCGAGTAAAAGAGGTGGCTCGCGGCCCGCCTCAACTTAACCCGAAACTTCATGCGGGTCGCGAGAGGTTAGATTTCCAGAATTTTTAAATCTTTTGTAATGATTATCAGAATCTGGTAATTAATAACGAAATCTTTCGTAATGATTTACCTGACCTTTCGAGTTTGAAGGGGTAACTTTGCGGTTTGGCCCTCGGTTAATTACAACTAAGGACCTCGTGTTATTTACCCGTTTTGTTAAGTCCCCATGTAGTTTATTAATTATTCAGAAAGTCTTAACTTTCATTGTCGACGCTTTTAACCCTTCTTATACGAATTCGATCATAACTTTCTCGTTTTAAAACGGAACTTCGCGAAATTTACACAGTATGTTCTAGTGAGCGTATAATACTGTTACAAAGCCTCGGGAGCGTTAAAGGGTCACTCAGAGGTATAATTAAACATGTTGACACAGTTAACCCCTGTAGCTTGTAATCTCTCACTTTCTTCCGCGTTTCGCTTCTGTACGATCCGTGATTTATTCGTTTGAAGGTACAAGCACCATTTAGGGTTACCATACAGTATATTTACCCTTTGTTGATATTTATAACCCTCGAATTTAAATACTTTCAAGGTTTGTCAAGATTAGTCCTTTATTTAATATCAATGCCACGTGTAAACTAATGACACGTGTTAACACATTATTGGACAAAAATTCGAGGTGTTACAGGGCGATACTTTAAGCAACACTTTATCACCTACATCGAAGTGAAAATCTTTGCGCTTAGGATCCGCATAACTCTTCTGCCTATCCCTGGCAGCTTTCAGACGATCGTGAATCTGCACGATCTTGTCCGTCGTCTTAAAAATGATTTCTGGTCCTGATAGTTGGACATCTCCAACTTCTGCCCAACAGATGGGCGATCTACACTTCCTACCGTATAAGGCCTCAAAAGGCGCAGCTTTTATGCTGGAATGGTAGCTATTGTTGTAGGAGAATTCAATTAGTGGTAGGTTCTTATCCCAACTACCACCCAAGTCGATCGCACATGCACGAAGCATGTCTTCCAGAGTTTGAATAGTACGCTCACTCTGACCATCAGTCTGAGGGTGATAAGCCGTACTAAAATTCAAACGAGTGCCCAGTGATTGTTGGAAACTCTTCCAAAAATGTGACGTATACCTAGTATCTCTATCGGAGATAATAGATACAGGTATACCATGTAGCGCTACAATCTTATCAACGTATAATTGAGCTAACATATCAGAGCTATACGTCTCCTTGATGGGTAGAAAATGAGCTGACTTCGTCAGTCTATCTACTATGACCCATATATTATCATTTCCTTTTCTCGTCTTTGGTAACTTGGTGATGAAATCCATTGTCACCATTTCCCATTTCCACTTGGGAATTTCAGGTTGTTGAAGCAAACCTGACGGCTTCTGGTGCTCAGCTTTGACTTGCGCACAAGTCAGACATTTAGCTACATGCTCAGCTACAGACTTCTTCAAACCAATCCACCAGTAGTTTGTCTTTAGATCCTGGTACATCTTATCAGCTCCGGGATGAACGGAATATTTAGAGTTGTGGGCTTCCTGGAGGATAACATCCCGAAGTCCTCCATAAACTGGAACCCATATTCGTCCGTTTAGTCTTAGCATTCCATCTTTGTCGTAGGATAACTTCTCTTCAGGATAGTTAGCTTCCAACATAGCTTCCTTCTGTGCAGCTAACACCCTTTCGTTCAAATTATTCCTTATTTCAATGCGCTTGGCATTGATTCTGATCGGTTTCACTCTTTCTTTTCTGCTTAAGGCGTCGGCAACTACATTTGCCTTGCCTGGATGGTATCTTATCTCACAGTCGTAATCATTTAAAGTTTCCATCCATCTCCTTTGTCGCATGTTCAATTCCTTCTGATTGAACAAGTGCTGAAGGCTCTTGTGATCCGAATAAATCACGCACTTGGTTCCATACAAGTAGTGTCTCCACAGTTTCAATGCAAATACAACTGCACCCAATTCCAAATCGTGGGTGGTGTAGTTCTTCTCGTGCACCTTTAATTGTCGAGAAGCGTAGGCAATGACCTTGCCTTTCTGCATGAGTACACAACCCATACCAGTGTGCGACGCATCGCAATATACCACGAATTCTTCTATACCATCAGGCAATGTTAACACTGGCGCATTGCTCAACTTCTTCTTCAAAATGTCAAAGGATTCCTGCTGCTTAGGGCCCCAATCAAACTTAATCTTCTTACGAGTCAACGAAGTTAGGGGCGCAGCAATCCTTGAAAAGTTTTCAATGAATCGCCTATAGTATCCTGCTAATCCTAGGAAACTGCGAATTTCGGTAGGAGTCTTTGGCTCCTGCCAATTCATAACTGCTTCTACCTTAGCGGGATCTACTTGGATACCACGCTCGCTTACCACATGTCCAAGGAACTGGACTTCTCGAAGCCAAAATTCACACTTCGAAAATTTGGCATAAAGTTTCTCACGGTGTAGGAGTTTGAGAATACAACGAAGGTGTTTCTCATGGTCAGCTTGGTTCTTTGAGTAGATAAGGATATCGTCAATAAAGACGATGACGAATTTATCTAGATAAGGCTTGCAGACACGATTCATGAGATCCATGAATGCGGCTGGTGCGTTAGTGAGCCCAAAAGGCATCACTAGGAACTCGTAATGTCCATAACGAGTCCTAAACGCTGTCTTGTGCACATCTTCATCCTTGACCTTCAGCTGGTGATAGCCTGACCTCAAGTCGATCTTTGAGAAGTAGCTCGCTCCTTGCAACTGATCGAACAGATCGTCGATCCTGGGTAACGGATATCTATTCTTAATAGTGACTTTGTTAAGCTCACGGTAATCGATGCACAGACGCATCGATCCATCCTTCTTTTTAACGAACAAGATTGGCGCTCCCCAAGGAGACGAGCTAGGTCTAATAAAACCCTTAGCTAACAGATCATCCAATTGCGTCCTCAACTCCTTCATCTCCGTTGGTGCCAACCTATACGGTGCTCTTGCTACTGGCGCTGCACCTGGAATGATGTCTATTCGAAACTCCACTTGCCTATCCGGTGGCAAACCAGGTAGTTCTTCCGGAAACACTTCAGGGTATTCCGAAATGACAGGGATATCTTCGATCTTCGGCTTTGGCTCATCAATCGTAACTTGTGCCATATAAATGACACAACCTTTCTGCAGGCATCTGGATGCCTTGAGCATGGACACTTGCTCAGGCAATCCATGCTGGGTATCTCCTTGGATAGTAAGTGACTCACCAGACGGAGTTTTAACTACTACCTGCTTTCTGTTGCACACAATCTGGGCTTGGTTACGCGATAACCAATCCATGCCTATTACTATATCGAATCCGGCTAGCTTAAAGGGAAGCAAGGACAATGGGAAAGAATGATTCCTAATGGATATGACACACCCATCTAGGACAGTCGAGGCGGTTTCTATGGTTCCATCGGCTAATTCCACCTCATACTTCACACTTAAGGTTTTAACAGGTAGGTTTAACAACCTACAGAACTTATCATCTACAAATGACTTATCTGCTCCTGAATCAAATAGAACTCTAGCAAAAACATCATTTACAAGAAAAGTACCTGTAATGACGTTGTCATCCTGAACTGCTTCCTTAGCGTCCATTTTGAAGACTCTTGCATTGGTCTTCTTTCCCTCATCGGCTTTCTTAGCATTCTTTGGGCAATTAGGTCGGATGTGCCCTTTCTCATTGCAACCATAACAAGTTGCGTCCTTTAGCTTCTTGCATTCCAAGGCTTTATGGTCCGTGGATTTGCAGATTCCACATTGTTTTGCGTGAGACTGGGATTTTTATTCTAAACGACACTTCCCAAAATGGTGTTTCTTGCAGGTCTTGCATCGGGGCTTATCCCCTGATGGTTGCCAATCTCTCTTAGATCCCGACCCTTTCCTGTGGTCGTTGTTCCCTCGGTGTCTTTTCTCCGATCTTCGTGAGGTGTCGTCCTCACGTTTCCTCTTGTTTTCCTCCGAGCTCTTGAGAGCTCTCAACCTGACTACATCCTGGGTGAGTGAGAGAGATAGATCAGCTACTGATCTGAACGTTGTAGGCCTCGATGCCTTAACGCTCGCCTTGATCTCTGGTGCCAAACCCCCAATAAAACGGGCGATCCTTCTCGGCTCTGGGGTTACCAGGTATGGCACTAGTCGAGATAGAGTGTTGAAAGTGGTAAGGTATGCCTGGCAGTCGAGGTTCTTCATCACTAGGGATACGAAATCTGATTCGATCCTTTCCACTTCATGTTGTGGGCAGAAATTTTCTTTGATCATAGCTACAAACTGATCCCATGACATACTATAAAGGGTGGCCTTACCGGCAGCTTGCAAGAGAGATTTCCACCACGCCAGTGCGTCCCCTTTGAATGATTGGGACACGTATTTCACCACATCCCGATCAGCACACCCGCTGATATCTACAACCGTATCCATCTCATCTAACCAGGTCATACAGTCGACCGCTCCTTTCTCCCCAGTAAAATCTCTGGGTTTGCATGAGATGAAATATTTATACGTACAGGACTTGCTGTGCGTTTCATGTTTCTGCTTGATCTCCTGTTTCGGGATACTACTGTGGTTAGAGGAGTGGTTATCCTCATCATCCTTCTTTAGCTCCTCTTTCTTAGACACGTCATTCTTAGAGGGCGGCTTGCTATGTGCCTCTGAATGCTTCTTGGATTTGGAACGTGGTACAGTTCGGGTCCTACTTCGAGTCCCGCTCGATTCTCTGAATTGCCTATCAATAGCCCTGGCAACAGCATTTTCTACCAGTGCTTGTAGCTCCGCACCAGTTACATGAATCTTAGTATTATCCGGGTTTTCCTCAGAATGACTGTTTGTTTCTTCCGACTTGGCCATGTAGCTTTAGAAGCTACATAAAAGTAAGGACAAGGTCTATTTAGAAACCTAACAGTATTATCGTTCTTGACGATTTATTAACCATGGTAATAAAAGCCATATTAGTTAATTTATTTAATTTCATTCAGCACTTTTATTAGCAACTTTATCATAGAATGAAATATATATATTGGCACAATAGGCCTAGTCACTTGGACAAACTTCTAAATTTTAAATTTAGAATTTTTATAGGATTAGAATTGTATAATTAAAACAATTAATCCTTTGCTTGGCAGGGGGTTTATAAACCACGGCTGCTTTTTTTCTTTGTTTTATATGACATTAGTCATAACCCGTAGGCATCAAGTCATAATCAGACATGTATACAATATAATTTTGGACAATTTATTAAAAAGGGTGACATGTGTGATTTTACAGATCACACTAGCCAAGAATGTTAACATGTTTACAGATGTTAACAGAGATTTGAATCTTTTTAACCAGGTTTTACCATATTGGCCAGGCCTTTTAATAAGACATTCAAGCTAGGTTTTACCTTCTTAAGATTCTTATTAAAATGGTAAATTAAAATAATAATTGATATTTTTTCATTTATTTGTATATTATGTTCATGCATATAGATAAAATGAAAACTTAATTAACCATTTTTAAATAAAATAGACTAGTACAACTTTGCCCTAAACGGGACTTTTACTCAAATAACATGCCCACGCATGGGCTAAACCAAATAACAAACAAACAAACCCACGCAGGGGTTAAACAGAAACAACATACCCACGCAGGGGTAGAACAAGAGAAACAAACATACCCACGCAGGGGTAGAACAGGAAAGGAAATATGCCCACGCAGAGGCAGAGTACAGAATAAATGTCCTCGCAGGGACATGAGTAAATAAGTTAACAAACAAAGGATTTAATAATCCTTCTTGCTCTTTCCTTTGATCAAGTCAACCATCTTCTTAAACATTCCGCGGTTATGTCGGCGATCTTCCCGCATTTCATGTCGCAATTCACGTCGCACATCGTTTATCCCCTGAAGGATTTCTTGAACTTGCGGTGGCGTCATCATCGGCGCCGGCGGCGGTGGCTGATACTGCGGTGGTTGAGGAGGCTGCGGCTGCTGGTATCCATGCGGTGGGTATCCAAAAGTCGATTGTCCCGTAGCCCAGGGACCTCCAAAAGCACTCTCCTGGTTGAGAGGGTTGTAGCCCGAAGCTATCCAGTAGGGATCCCCTGTATAGTCATAACCTGGGGGAAAAGTCGGCTCGAAAGGGTTGAACTGTGCTGCGCTAGCATACGCAGGGATTGGCTCTCCAAAGTTCTGCGGTGGCAGTGGCGCAATAGGCGCAGAAGTAACCTCTGAGACGGGATGCGGAGATTCTCCCATCTCTGACTCCTCGTGAAGCGGCGAGTAGCGGCTGCTACCTGAATGTCGAGGGGTGCCAATGTGTATCCCTCCTCGCGTAGACATAGGGGCGTTCCTCCTTCGCCTCTGAGGCGGAGGAGGCAAAACCGGAGGTGGTGGCGGCGGCGGAGTGACTACGTCGCGCCAGAAACCCTCTAAAGGATCCTGCTGCTGCTGAGGCTGCTGCTGAAGCTGCTGCTGGGAGTGATGCTGGGAGTGCACGGGAGAGCTGTGGTAGGACTGGTGCATGGGAGAGTTATGGTAACTAGGGGTATAAACCCAGTCGTGCTGCTTGAATCTCTCCTCGTAACTGTCGGGACCATTGTAAGGTGATCCCCTGAACGGTGACCCATTTGAAATCTCAATGGGGTGGTTCGGTGTGCCGGACGGTGGCATGGAAGGATCGGTATCCTCATCGACCTCCATCTCGTTGCCACCCGGGAAGTGGTCTTCAGGTCCAAGTGGGTTATGACCCACTGGTTCTTCCAAATAGGCATCAGGGTTGTACAGGCCCTGATAGACGGGTGCTGGGTAGTCATAAGGCGACTGGTGTAGAGGAATGTAGGATCCGTGGGAGTTGTGGGGCTCATTTTCAGAATGAGGCCCAAAAGAGTGTGGTAGGAAAGGCGTGGTACTCAGTGATGCTGAGTGCCTGGCGGGTTCAGCGAACGATCTCCAAAGATCTTGGGCATCAGTGTTTTGGGGTCCTGAAGGGGTTCGCCTATGCGAAGGCGCTGCTTCATGGTCATGAGAGGTGGCGAATGCTCCTCGTCCCCTTCCTCGTACACGTGGCGGCATCTTGAACCTGTCAAAAATCAAACAAGTGGCACAACAAAATATATAAGACAAAGTTAGAAAATAAAAGAAATTTGAACATTTCCTAAGTTCTTTGTCTAGACTCGAAAATCGAGGAATGTGCAATTGTGTAACTAAGATTAAACACAGAAGACTAGTGTTTAATTCCCTCAGCGTTGGCTCTGATACCAACCTGTCACACCCCCATTTTCCACGTGTCACCGGTGGGCCCGGTGGAGGGTATGGTGACGTAGTTGGCATCATCATAGACAAACAACACAATATAATAATGCACAGCGGAAGCAGAAATAGATTCATTTCAACTTTAAATAAAATGTAATATTAAATATCACGAGTAGTTGAAACGGATCCACAGGCGGATCAAATAAAATAAGATAATTGTTCAACAGTTTTATTGTCGTCCGAGCTTGCGAGACTATTGTGGACGCTCTAGGAAACAGCCAGTCTAGTACGTGTAGTACCTGCACTTAACCTTTTGGGAAAATACGTCAGTTTACACTGGTAAATACAAATTAACTGACTCATTTTGAAAATGATTGAAAATTGATTTAAATGCACATGGCATAAAAATATTTTTATAACTTGGGCTAATTATGCAATATAATCTTGTGAACGAATTACATGTTACTCGTGCGTTCAGTAGCCCGGGATCTTGTTCGGGTTAAAGATTAATAGACACACCACATTAAAGAGTTATACACGACGGGTGTACGCCTACACCCCGTGCTCTGGTCGTGGCCATCTCGTAAGATAATGCCAAGGATATCCGGGACATGGTCATTAACCCCCAAAGGCTTAAAGTAAAACAAGACTGTTTAAACGAGCTGATCAAAATTATTCAATTGAACACCCAAGGGTGCAAGATTTTGTACGCTCGATCAAGCGGTATTCTATATACCGTAACCCAAGCCCGTATAGGGAAAATAAGTTAAAAGTATTTACCTGAGTAAGTATGAATCACAATTGGCAAGTGAGGGTAGCTTTTACTGGGCCTCCTATTCTGGGACAAAGGTTTATAATAACCTATTAGATTCCTAACGGGTCCTTTATTTAAGCCTAAGCTTAGACCGGTTAGTTTAAGGACGATACGGTTCAAGCGCACGATTAAGCGAAGACCGGATAGAATGTGATTTAGACCCGACAAGTTTGAATACTTGTATAATATGGGTATACTAAATACATTCTGGATTTTGAGACAAAAATGATAACGTTTGACCCGTTTCGGTCAATTTATGCAAACTAGTTACATAAACCGAACCGAACGCTAAAAGGGCGTTACGGGTAACCAAAAGAGTCATATGCAAGTTCCCTGAGATAATATGCTTTAAACATGATATAATATCAGCAAGTTATGTTCTATTATGCCCCGGATGAATTTAAACTCAATTTATGCCTTATAAGGGCATTTTGGTCATTTAAAAGATTATAAAAGGGTTAAATTGGAAATCTGAGTTACAGGTCTGATTTATACAGTAAATATACTTAATTTGACATATTATAACAGTAGGGTATGACCCATATACAAAACTTATCATTTAAAATCAAACTATGCACCTTAGGGGTGTTTTGGTAATTTCACAAGGGCTAAAAATGTCAAAACTGGAAACCTGAGTTCAAAAACTTATACTTACTGTTATTTTACAAAAATATGCTAAATACATCAGTAGGTATAATCCTTATATGTTTAATATGGGTATAACGCATACTATGCGTTAAAAACGCTTAGAAAGGCGATTTAGAGCCGTTTCCGGGTTTTCAAAAGAAAGCTGAGATTTTTATATTTCCAGAATGCTCAAAATAATTTATTTAACAAATAAAATCAGTAGAAAAAGGTTTGGGGTCAAAAGGATTTATAAAACTCATTTTATGGCTTAAACGGTCAAAACCGGTATTAACCGAATCAAACTTAGCGACCTATGATACGATCAGCCAAAAATTAAATAAAAATCTTCAAAAATCCCAAAATATTATATAACATCAGTGGGTAAAAAGTTTTATATCAAAAAGTGGCCTTAAATAGGTTATACGCTAAATGCGCCGTTTATTTAACATAAAGCTATAGTTTAACGATATCGGCCATAACTCAAAATCTGGACCTCCAACTGATCTCAAATTTTCGGTGCAAGTTTATAAATCAGTAATAAAGATTTCTACTCTTTCACTTTTCCAAAAATCCCGTTTTATAACAAAAAGGGCAAAATAGTCAACTTTAAGCATAAATCGGAAACATGCATATGAATCGGTTAAGCATAGACTCAAGTTGTAAAAATTCCAGAGAGTTAAACTTAAATAAAAATGGTCAAAAATAAACTCTAATACAGATCTCAAACATGCATGCATGGATCCGAATCGAGAGTCAACGAAAAAGTCGTTTTATAAGACTTTCGGTTCCGATCCGAGTTTATACTAAAGATTGTCGAGCTAATCATGATAAAACATATTCTTACATTTATTATAAAGTCATTTTGATGATCAAACTGATTGCATGTCATCTACATTACCATTTATGCTATATTTTGCAAAAACACTTCCTGTTGACTTTTTAAGAACAACTTTGACTCGACAAATAGCATGCTTAGAGTGGGAATCAGAGAATACCCTTTTGAGGGTTTGTTTCCCACATAAATACCAACTTATAAGTGGTTTCAATTTGAGAAATGACAGAGCCAAATTCGTTTAATCGAAAAGTCAAACTATAACTATGACGGATTGACTTTTGGCTAAAAATCTATGCTAGAACGAATTAGAGGAAGTTATGGATGCTTACAAGAGTCCTAATGAAGCTTAGATAGGACTTGGAAGTAGCCTTGTCGATCAGAATGCTCCTGGAATGCCTGGTGAATTCTTGCAAGTTTGCTAGTGTTCTTGTTTACTACTCAAGACCCTCAAAAGTGATGAACTTGATCTGATTTATGGAGGTTTCAGGTGTTGTAAGGAGCCCCCAGGTGTCCCAACATGCATGGCATTCGATTGGTGCAAAAGGGAGGTGCTGAAAGCTGTCAAGCACTCAAAATTCGGACCAAAATGGCACTGTTCGCGAAAACTGGAGCTGGGCGCTGGGTCGCGGCCCGCGTAAGGCCTCAGGCGGGCGCCTGGGGTCTGCAGCTCCAAACTTTGATCATTTGTTGCAGTTTTGGTCCCTGTTCTTTACACGCGAGGTTTTTGCAGTATATCTTGACTCGTAAACCTTCAAATCTGATTTTTAGGAACCTTGGGACATTTACCAACATGGTAATGTCCTCGGTCAACTTTGCGCTCACCCGAAAAGTCATGAAATTCGACGTTGACGCTTTTAACCCCTCAAGTACGGTTTTGGCCATAACTTTCTCATACGATAACGAAACTTCATGAAATTTTTACCACATATTCTAGTGAGTATATTTTATCATTACAAAGCTTCGGGGCTGCCAAAAGATCACTCAGAGGTATAAATTCAACATGTTGACACTTTTAGTCCCTATAGTTTGTAATTCCTCACTTTCGTGCATTTTCCGCTTCGTATGATCCATGATCTATCCGTTTAGGGTTATTAACACCATGTAGGGTTATTATAGAGTCTATTTATCCATTGTTGACACTTTGGACCTTACGTTCCATAGTTTTCACTGTTTGTCAACTTTAGACCCTCTAAAGTATGTTTTCGCATATGCAAAGCCTATGACACGTGTCAATACATTATTGGACGTAAATTTTCGAGGTGTTACAATCATCTTTAAGAAAATCAAGAACCTAGAACAAAACCAGAAACCATCACAAAAATCAAAATACAGACAACAACAAATCAAAACAAAAAACGATTTGTAAAAAGAAACGAGGCTCCAACAACAAATCAAAACCGCCATGGCTGCAAACAGAGGTTGCAAGCGCACTTGCCCTCCTCCGATTCTGCCACGCCAAGCTGCGGAAAAGCTCAAATGTTGACCCAATTTTGACTCGGATTAGGTGAAATCATCATAGCCTCGTGGTGAATAAAAGGACTGGGTTCACAGATCATCATCCATCACAAAATCACAGATCAACACCCACCAACACCCGAAACCCACCACCACCAACGAACACCTCCACCACCGGGCAGGCCACCACTACCGTCGTAACCATCACATCAGCCTCGTCGCCCCCTGCTGCTTAACACCGCCACAACCATTAAGATCCACCACCGCCGTCGTCTCTACCATCCGCCGCTGTCGGCAGATCCAGTTGCCGGAATTCCTTATCTCTCTCTCACTAACTCCCTCTCTCCCTAACCCTCTCTCTCTCTCCGAAGGCGGCAGCAGCGCCGCCGTCTCCGGTAAGCGACTGTACGCCACCACCGTCTTTCTTCCGCAAATCAGTGTGCTGCTGAGTTTCTTTCTAGAGAGAGAGAGGGAGGAGGTGGCGCCGGGGCGGTGGCGGTGGCGGTGGCGGTGGTGGTGGTGTTATAGAGAGAGAGAAGAGAGAGAGAGAGCCTATTTCATTGATCTGGGTAATAAGAGAGAGAGAGCTGATAATCTTTAATAAGAGAGAGAGAGAGCTAAAAAATATAATCAGTTTTCAATTTAAAAAATGACCAAAATGCCCCTGCACTAAAGGACAAAATAGACAGCTTTCAACAGTCAAAAATGGGGGTTTTTGGATTTTGAACTAAAATGGCAACAAAATGCAAACCATAGGGACCCAGATGTAATAAGTTTAAGATTTGGACTAAAGTGGCAAAAGTGGCCAAACCACAGGGACCAAAATGGGAGTTTACTCTATATTTAATTTTAAAACCTAACATATACCAAATTTAATGAGTCTCCCATCACACATGTCAACTTGAATTGCCAGGAAAGTAATATGTCTACAAGTTATGGGCATGAATCTAGAAAATAATATCATTAATTTTCTAGCATGATTTATACATATGTTCATATATTTATACACATGTTAAGGCGATATATCTCCAATTGTATATTAAAATTATTGTTTATCAATTATCATACTTATTTGCATGGTTGTAGAAATCGCTAGTCGCTAGTCGGTCGGTGGGGTGGGGACTAGCGATTAATCGGGATTAACCGGGGATTAATCGGATATAATCGTGATTAATTGTAATTAATCGGAAATTAATCGAGATTAATCGGCGATTAATCGAGTATTAGTCGGCGCCTAGTCGGGATTTTTACAACCATGCTTATTTGTTTTGTTTTTGCTATTATAAGTTCAAGATTGGGACAATGGATTTTGAACATACACGAATGAAACAAAGTCAAATCACAAGAATCATTGAAGCCAAACCTAATTTATGGTAGTGAATCACCACAGAAGAAACTCATGAGCTAATAGTTTAGTCAACAATTTTAAGATTTTTAAGATGATTCATAAAATGTGAAAATGAATGGCAAAGGCACTAACTTGACGTGATTTGCGCTACTTAAAGCCGAAACATTCTCACTTTTATTTGGGATGTGATGGTTAATTTTTTATTTTTATTTTTTTTTACCGCAATTATTTTCATTTTTTGGGTCTTTGGCAAGGTTGGGTTATGGGACTCCATACTAGGGCTGTTCACGAGTCGAGCCGAACCGAGCGGACCTTTGCTCGTGTTTGGCTCGTTTTCAAACCGAACCGAGCGGAGCGGCTCATTTAAAACCGAGCATCAAATCAAGCGAGCGTTTTTCGAGCAGTAAAAATTCCGAGCGAGCGTCGAGCGAAGTTCGAGTGATTTGGACAACCGTGTCGCCTAATTTAAATTTGCTGAGAAAGATAGTGACAATGTTGGGTCTCAAGTTTTTATGTCTTTAAAAACATGCACATTTCATGGCATAATATTTTTCTTATAAATAACAATGTTGTGGCTGACGAGACAATGATCATATTGCACGAACAATTACGTTGAGAGCAGGAGACGATCGACTTAGGGTAACAACATGAAACATTGAGCACAAATTGTCGTCTATCGGTTTAGGGTTTAACTTTTAGTTTTGATTTTAAATTTTTTTTGCGTGATTGGGTTAGTACGTATAGATATAGTTGTAAATTTGTATATAATTGACCAAAATCTAACAGACTGGTACATATAAACTATAAATTTAATTTATATTTAAGTATATATGTATGTGTAAGTGTGTGTGTATATATATAGGTGTATGCGTGTATATATATGTATAATTTATATTTGAGTATATACATGTTTATAGATGTATGTGTATATGTATATGTATATATATATATACTATTAAAATAATAATTCGAGCCGAACCGAGCCGAGCGGACCTTTGCTCATGCTTAGCTCGTTTACAAACCGAACCGAGCAGAGCGGCTCGTTTACAACCGAGCGTCAAATCGAACGAACATTTTCCGAGCAATTTTCGAACGAGCGTCGAGCGAGCGGCGAGCGATTTGAACGGCCCTACTCCATACCACTAGACCTCAACCCCCTACCATATTTAATTTTTTATATAGTATATATTTGTTATTTATTATTTAAGAAATGCATGGATATTATTATATAATTAATATATTACTTTATATAACTTTTCTACTTTAGAGGTTTGAAGGAATTTGAGTTAAACCAATGAAATTAAATAAGTAAACAAACACTATCAAGTTTGAATTATATTCTCAAGTTCTCGAATGAAGATGGCATTAAAAGGGAATTTCTTCTAGATCATAGTACATGAACAGTATTTGTGGAGAATTTTGGGACTGACTAAACGGAACATATTTAAATTTGAGTTTAAATTAATTCACATGGGCCAATTAAAATGATGGGCCTACGAGAAATAACTCAACAATAAAGACATGAGGTTAGATATTGACCACCACAAGACCGCGGTCCGCACGTAGGCCGTATCTACCCTTACTGTCGGCAATAGATTGGGTGTTACATACAAAACAAACAATGTTGATCAGCTGAATGTTACCCATGGTTGCAAAAGTCGCTAGGCACTCCCTAGTCGGTCGACCGGGAAGTTGAGAGTACTCGGCCTAGGCGGGGAGTACTCGGGGAGTACACGGACATGTCAAATTATAAAGAAATTAGTTTTTGAAAATTAAATACATGTCAAATAACATAAATTTACTAATATCTATAACAAATACGTGAAATATTATTCATTCTTTAATATGATAGGCATAGAAATTATGTTTTATTATTTTTAAAGTCAAATTCGGCCCAAGTTGACCTACTAGATACGATTTTGGCCTCGGTTGACCGCGTTTGACCGATTCTGAGTAATTAGGCGGAGTCAAAGAAAGTCGCCTCGGCAGCCTACCTTGTAGCGACTACTCGGGGAGTACTCGGCCTTGGAAACCTTGTTTTACAACCATGATGTTACCAAAGAGGTATGATACTGAACCAGCAATTCCGGGCCGGACATAACCTACTAGGTCCGGATCTTGAGATCTGGGCTATGTAGCTGCATTGTGAATCCCAGTAATTGACAAGGGAGGTTTCACGAGATGCATGATTATATGACCACCTATTAGTCTAAATATACTTAGATGTAAATATTTAATTCTGTTGTACTTATATGTAACTTCTCTTTTTTATTTATATTTAAGATCTTCATCCATTTATGTGTGGAGAATCAATTTTATATAATCACCTATTAGTCTAAATATACTTAGATGTAAATATTTAATTCTGTTGTACTTATATGTAATTTCTCTTTTTTATTTATATTTAAGATCTTCATCCATTTATGTGTGGAGAATCAATTTTACACATGGTAACAGCCAACAACCGCCAATAGCGCTTCTCTTTCCCTCCCTTTATCGCACCCTGAAGATACATAGCTGAGGATGGACCTCCTTCAAGAGGGCCGGATCAAATCACTGGGGACGCATATCCCAAAGCTCTGTCCCCCAAACACTAACAGACGCACCATCGAAGGGGTGCGTCCTGCCGGATGACGTCATCATAGTTGACCAATATAAATACCCCCACCAAGTACAACACAAGTACGATTTTCTGAACCTTCGTCCTTACTTTCTCTCTCTACTTTCTCTCTCTTTCAAATACTTATCCTCACGCCGGAGGGTGGTCGCAGAGGGGCCCTCCCATCTCTGCGGCGAGCCTAACGGTTTGTTCATCTTGCAGGTTCTGATCTTCGTTCATTTCCAAGATCTAAGTGTGCTTACAATCTTCGGCCACAATCTTTGGATCTTCACACCCCCTTCCCTTCATCTTCCTCTCCGATCCTCTGACCTTCCCTTCGGTTCTGCCATGGCTGGTTCTTCAAACTCAGATACCACCTTTCCCATGAATTCAATCATGCATATGATCCACATCAAGCTTTCTGCAATCAACTATTTGGTATGGAAACACCATCTTCAACCTATCCTAATATGTAACCAACTATTCTCTCACGTTGATGGGTCCTCACATGTTCCCCTTGCCGAACTCACCACTGGTGACAAAGTATCACCGAATCTAGATTACACGGCCTGGTTAACCGATGATCAACGTGTTGTCATTATCCTTCAGGCATCTCTTACTCTTAGTCAATAAACTGCCTAGGAGGTGGTCCGCCTTACCACCGCACGAGAAACTTAGCTTGCTCTCGATCTGTTGAACGTATGCAAAACCTTCGTGACCAACTGTGCCTCCTCTCTAAAGGTACTCTTTTTATCTTTGAATTTGGACGTCGTTTCAAACGAATATGTATCATTAACTGCTATTGGACATCCCGTAGAAGATACCGATAAACTGCATTCGTTTTTGTGTGGCCTTGGACCATCGGTTGGAACATTTTCAACTGTTATTCGCACGTCTCGTGCGGTAGAGAGTTACTTGCCCAAGCTGAAAGTCATGAACTTTTTTTTAAATATCTCTTCATGGTCCTAGCTCCCTAATTGTTGCCTTTAATGCTCAAACCGCCGATCAAATGTACCCACCAGGGGCCCTGGTGGCCGGAGAACCCCTCATTGTCAATTGTGTCGTAAGGATGGCCATTTTGCTAATGGTTGTCCACATGTTGCTAGTTAGGCCTCTCATAAACCAAGTTTAACATCTGACTTCACAAAAGCCTTTCATGCTTAATGTCATGTAACTAATTATGGACCCGATTGGTGTGCTGAACTTGGTGCTTCAGATCATATGACCGACTCCCCTGGTAACATCCCCAACCCGATCCATTTTTTGGGAGATGCAAAGGTTGTTTTTGGAAATGGTAATGTCTCCCTATTTCTCATACGGGCCATTCTACTTTAAACAACAATATTAAGCTTTAGGATATATTGTTTGTTCCAAATCTCACTAATTATTATCTATTAGCAAGATGACGACTGATAATAATATAGATGTTCTATTTTCCCAACCATATTTTTATCTTTAGGATCGGGCAATGAAGGAAGTTCTGGCACAAGGAAGATGTGAATATGGCCTTCATGTTCTACCCAGCAATTCTCAAGCTTTAATATCATCCCGGTCCAAGCTACATGCATCTTTTGAAATTTGGCATTCCCGGTTAGGACATGTGTCATTTGACACTATTTTACTTTTAAATAAGATGAGATATTTATCGGTTACTTTAGTTTTACCTAAACTTATTACATGTTTACCTTGCTAATTATCTAAGGCACAATGCTTACCATTTACAATAAATGAAAAACGGGCCTCCCATCCAATTGATTTGATACATTGTGATTTATGGCAACCTTCACCTGTCTGTTTGGTTGATAATTATCATTACTATGTTGCTTTTGTTGCTGACTTCTCCGGATTTACGTGGTTTTACCCCTTACAGACATAATCGGGCTTCTATGAAATATTCCAGATATTTATGCAATTTGTTCAAACATAGTTTTCACGCAAAATAAAGGTTTTTCAAAGTGACGGTGGCACCAAATTTGTCAACCGCAATGTTCAGAAATTACTTGATGAAAATGGTACCTTTCATCGCCTTTCATGCCCCTACACACCACAACAAAATGGACTGGTGGAACGCAAACATAGACACATTGTTGAAACCGGCTTAGCAATGCTATTTCATGGTCATGTTTTGGCTTCTTATTAGGTACATGCTTTTAACTTGATCGTCTATATTATTAATCGTCTACCTACACCGGTACTACAAGGAAAAAATCCTTTTGAAATGTTGTTTTCTCATACCCCCATATATGATAATTTTCAGCCTTTCGCATGCCATGTTTATCCTTATCTTCGGGATTGTAACACCCCGTGTTACCGAAAGTCAAATTAAAAGTCAAGATTGACTCCTTTGACCTTAGTTAGTCTATTTTGTGTTCATGCTTACGTTAGTTGTATTATGTGGAGAAATTAATTACAATCGAATTAATCGAAGTTTATTTATCGACGCGAACCGCGTTACGACTGCGAATAATAGGAAGTAACAATGCGATAAAGTCAATTAACCAATAGTCGAGCTAATCCAATCATCATCGAACTCGAGACTCGAATTACGCGAATTTTGGGGTTAATATGTGTGTATGTGCCTTGTGTGTTACCTATGCGTGTTTACTTTATGTTATGTGTGATAATCAATCGAAACTCGAATCAAACTCGAAACTCAATCGAACTCAATCGAAATCGAATTATGATAATTGGTGGCGAAAACACAACGCGAGAAATAGATGATTGTAAGTTAGATATAGTGGTTGGGATTAAAAGTAATTTGAATACGAACCTCTATCGTATTCTCATCAATCGCAATCGAAATCGAAATATAAAAAATCGTCGCACCGAACGCTCGAATCAGGCAGCTGAACGATCAGGCTCTCAGCCGATCGAACAGCCCAGCCGATCGGACAGGCTGTCCGATGTTGTCCGATCGGACAGGCTGTCCGATCGGGATGCCTGGCCGATCGGCCAGCCCTTTCCACTTTTGGCATCCTATAAATACCCCTGTCATTGTCATCTTTACCACTTTTTGAAAGCTCTGACCGACCAGCTCGTGCTCCCCTTCTTTTCTCAGATTCCTTCCGATTCCGGTAAGATTTCATCCTAAATCTTGTACTTTCTTGATCTATACACACTCCTACACCTTTCTATCTTTCAAATCTTGATTTCTAACCGTGAAATCATCAAGATTCAAGTGTCCTAGGATGATGTCATCGTGGTGTTCTTGAAGAACTTCATGTTTTGGCTTCAATCCACCAAGAATCACTTGGATCTAGCCGATTTCCACATAAACAAGCAAAGATCTTTCATAGATGTGAACATTTCTCAGTGAAAAGGATTGAAAGATGGTTTTCCAACTTTCTTTCAACTCATTTACACTCAATGCCTTCAAACCGATAGGAACGGAGCTTGTGCCGACTTGCTAATCATTTCGGTGGTTGCACGACTCAAGATCCGGATTCTATCCACGAGGTTCACCGACTTCGGGTTAAACGTTAAACTCCGTTCCGAACAGTTCACCGGCCGGATTTGGGTGATTCCTGTCCAATCAGGAGGAAAAAGTAAGAACGAGGGCTCTATGGTTCAACTTGTTGTCAAAACACCTCGATATAGCGTCAAACAATCAGAATAGCCAAGGGTTAGACGAACAGGCTGATCAGGTCAAGATGCTGACTGATCGGATTGACTGTCCGAACGGACAGCCCAGCCGATCGGACAATCAGCCGATCGACCAGGCCAGCCGATCGGCTAGCACCTGGCCCCACAATTGAACAATTCCATGAAGTCTAGTATTGAATGAACTATTGTTCGATCGGACTATCGTCTGATCTGAATTACCCTTCGGATCATGAGATACTATGCTTCAACACTTAATTGATTTTCAACATGTTCAACGCGTTGGAGTGCCACCCGATCGAACAGCCGTCCGATCAGGTGACACCTTGATAAGAACTTGTTTGCTGAAGTACCTAACCGACCGGTTAGCCGGCCGAGCGAACGGACCGTTCGATCGATCGACCAGAAAGGTAAAGATACTTCAATGTTTTCAAAATGCTACAACGAAAACTTCAAAAGTCAAACCATCATACACAAACACATCCTTCTCAAAGGAAGAAACAATCCACTCGAACCGCCATCCGATTGGCCTACTGACCACCCGGACAGGCTGTCCGAACGGAATGCCAATCCGAACGGTCAAGCTGTTCGATCGGACAACCAGCTGTCCGACCCTCCAACACTTGTTTTCCGTTTTACGCGTTGCTTATCATTATGCTTTCGAACTATTCAGGCTAACCCTACTCTCAAGTGCTCCCTTCAATCCATCAATCACTGTGAGTATACTCGATCCCTTTTTGCTTTCAGCACTTTTGGGTGTTACATACGTTACTTATTCTAAATCACAATTGAACACACTACTCAATTACTTTAAACGCTAACCGTTACCGCATGTATTACGTGACTAAATGAATGCTTGTTGTTATGTTTACACGTGGAATGTTGTCTACCTGCCTTAACGACGATATTACTATAGTTTGGACTCAGCACCCGTACACACGGGGGTTGTTAAGGACAATTACTTGCATGGAGTATGGTGGTAATCATGTATTGCGAACTGCCTCGGGCAGTCAACCCGTAGTCATTGGTATCGATACCATGTCGATAATTAACATGCTTCGTTTTCCTCTGTGTACGTGCTGGTTATGCGTAAACTATTTCGAACTCTACTATGCTATTATCAAAATTGTATGCTCACCTTTACATTTTATATATTGACTTTATTTTAACGTATCTGACAAGTGTTTAAGATGCTTATCTGCTAGGAAGGCGAAGCTAGAATAAAAGTCTAGAGTATAGTTGTCTGTAGATCTTGCAGCTTGAGTCTCTAGACATAGATAAACAATTTTTATATTTAAATCTGAGTTGTCGGAACAGAATATTTGACTAGATGTTATCTGTAATAATTTGTTTGCTATTTGAGGTACGGTATGGGACGTATTATATAAATTGAATGGTAATGATAGTTGTTATGGAAACTTCTGGACAATCTGTTTCGCTCAGTGCCATGCCCCGATGATTCCGCCATCGGTTGGGGTGTGACAGATTGGTATCAGAGCCATAACTATAGGGAATTAGGCTAGACTCGACCTAGTCCGGGTCGATGTTTTAGAGACCTAGACTATAGTTAGGAACCAACAGACCGAGCCTATGTGTTATATATCCTGCTAATTCTCATCATCAGCGCACTCAAATCTTCAATAATGAGAAGGCGATTTAGTCAAGATTAGGTGTGAAAACCGCAAACTCTCGACTAAATTGCTGGATCAAAAGCTGTTTTATCAGCCTATCAATGATTTCTTCATTATCTTTCAATTACGAACGCTTGTTCGACAAGGAGAATTATACCAAATCAGGAGTGAAATCCGTATTTTGATGAATAATCTCCTCAACTTTACTAGAACAAGGAAGAAGTTGCTAAGCTAGGGGTGAAACCCTAACCTTGACAACTTGTTCCGACTTTTATTTATCTCACCAAAGCCTCGACGGACTCCAACGACCTGAACTCACGAGCATGACCTAGGGAATACGTGCTGAATGCCCAAGAATCGAGGCGGAAACACGATCCCGAAATTCGAAATGTGACGACAAGTCTATTGAGAATAGTCGAATCGCTTTGGGTAGTCGATGTCTAATAGCCGCAGACAATCTACTTCTCGATTATTATGTGTTTCGATTCTGAGCCCACAACTGCTGACTCTGATAATTCGTCGATTTTATGTATTTTTAAGTGTGCATATCTGTTAATGTGTTTAATTTTGGTATTTATTCGATTATTGCTCTCACTTTGATCGACACACACGACTCGCATTGCTCTTCTATCTCAAAACGCTAACAAGTCGCTGCGAATCTAGACAACATTATGCCATGCTATACGACTATCCTATTCTACTCGATATGCTATACGCGACCGATATATACACGAACGACACACGAACTTGAATGACAGGTTTCTGTATTCTGACTGCCTCTGTGATTTAATACGTATGTGTTTTCTGTGTTTCTGTGTTTCTGTGCTTCTGTGCCCTACGTGTTTATGTGCTTCTGTGACTACGTGAAATTTGTGGCTATGTGCTTATGTGCTTATGCGATACGTGTTTCGACGTGTTCCTGAGCTTTAGTAAGTAGTAGACGTGTGAGGTGAGATTCGATTTCGATGTGTCTGAGACCTATGACGATGTCTGTTGCAGACCATGTCGTCATCCGGACACCGAACCCCACTTACCCTCCAGGAAAAGAGAGACAGACGTCTTGCTGCTATCATCGCCAAACAGGTAGCTAAAGTTGTGAGCGATGTCTATGAAAACGTCAGCAAATATTCCGAGGAGTCGAGGACTGAAGCTCCCAAAGATGCTACCAAGACTGTTTTCAGCTTTAAACAGTTCAAGGCATGCGGACCAAAGGAATTTACCATAGAAGATGGCCCAACAGCTATGTTTCAATGGTTTCATTCCATCGAAGTCACTCTGCGCCAAAACGGCTGTCCAGAAAATCTCCGTACCCTAAACGCAACCGGCGTCTTCCAGTCCCGAGCTCTAGACTGGTGGACGGCCTAACGAAACAAACGCGGGAATGATGCAGCTTATGAGCTGACATGGAAAGAGCTGAAAGCCATCATGATGGATGAATTCAGCCCTCCCCATGGACGCCAAAAGCTGGAGGACGAGTTTTGGAACATTAAACAGAAGGATGGAGATAACGCTGCCTTGACTGCTCGCTTTAAACAGCTCAGCATCATCTGTCCCGATCAAGTCAAGACGTCAGACATGGCCATCAAGAAGTACATTCGAGCTCTACCCGATTGTGTTGCCGATTTTGTTCACGCCGCGAAGACGTCATCAATTGAAGAGACATACTTGCTTGCCGCCGAGATCAACGACAAGCGAGTAAAAGCTGGTTTCTGGGATAAGCCCTCCAAGTCTCTACATCAAGCTACCACTGCATCGACTGCCGAAACCACCACTGCTCAACCATCCATGTCATCACGCCGCAAGAAGAAGCACAACAACAATAACAGCTCCAGCAACAAGAACTGTGCCGTCACTACCACTGTTGCTCCTCTGTAAGTCGTACCGGCTCAGCAGCAGTCTCATCATCGACCAGCACCAGTTACTCAAGCGCCGCCAGCAAAGCGTGCTTACACAGGTCCCCACCCGCTCTGCCCGACCTACTCATATCATCATCCGGTGGGTCTCGCCTGTCGTTTCTGCGCTCATTGCAATTTGTACGGCCATTTTACTGCCAATTATCGCTATGGTCCTCGTCAAGCCCCAGTTCAAGCCACTGCTCATCAAGCTTTACTCCCAGCCCCGCAAGGCCAACACGCAGCTCAGGCACCCTCGATCAATGCTCGAGTCTGCTTTGCATGTGGTGACCCTAACCACTTTTCAAACATGTGCCTGAACAGGGTTGTGAAGCAAGAGCCCCAGCAGCAGCAGCAGCAGCCCCAGCAGCAGCAACAAGCAGCACGCGCCAGAACCTTCAACATCAATGCTCGCCAAGCCCAGGCTGACAACAACGTGGTTAATGGTACGTTCCTTGTGAATGGTATTTATGCATCGTGTTTGTTTGATACTGAAGCCGATAACTGCTTTGTGTCATTTGAATTCGAGAAGCTCCTTAGTCGTAAACGTTCTTATCTTCCCTCGTCATTCGAAGTTGAAGTCGCTACTGGAAGAACTGTCGCCGTTAATTCTGTTCTTCGTGATTGTACTCTCGAGCTCAACAATCACATCTTTCCAATCGACCTTATTCCGATGCAGCTCGGAAGTTTTGACATCATAGTAGGCATGGACTTTCTACGCGAAAACCATGCTGAAGTTGTGTGCTTCGACAAGATGATTCGATTGTCGCTCGCGAATGGTGATTTATTATGTGTGTACGGTGAAAGTGCTTCGAAAGGTCTCAAGCTCATGTCATGTGTCCAAGCTAGCAAGTATCTCCGCAAGGAATACAGAGCTTTCTTGGCCAACATCGTAGTAGCGGAGAAGGAAAAGAAAAGGAAGACAGAAATCAAAGATGTCCCCGTGGTCCGTGAATTTCCTCAGGTGTTCCCTGATGATCTTCCCGGATTACCTCCCAGTTGTGATATCGACTTTCGTATCGACCTCATTCCTGGAGCTAACCCCGTAGCCAAAGCCCCTTATCGACTCGCGCCATCCGAAATGCGGGAATTCTCGAACCAACTCCAGGAGTTTCTTGAAAAAGGCTTTATTCGCCCGAGCACCTCTCATTGAGGCGCACCAGTCCTTTTCGTAAAAAAGAAGGATGGGTCGTTCAGGATGTGTATCGACTACCGGGAATTGAATAAGTTAACCATAAAGAACCGTTACCCCTACCTCGCATCGACGATTTGTTTGATCAGCTACAAGGTGCTACGTGTTTCTCGAAGATCGATCTACGCTCAGGCTATCATCAGTTACGTATTCAGGAAGAAGATATACCCAAAACCGCTTTTCGCACTCGTTACGGCCACTATGAGTTCGTTGTTATGCCTTTTGGTTTAACCAACGCACCCGCGGTTTTCATGGATCTGATGAATCGTGTGTGTAAGCCGTATCTTGACCGTTTCGTCATCGTGTTCATCGACGACGTCTTGATTTATTCCAAATCGAAAACCGAACACGCGCAACATCTACGTTTGGTTCTCGAGTTACTCCAGGGGAACCAACTCTATGCTAAGTTCTCCAAGTGCGAATTCTGGTTAGAAGAGGTTCAGTTTCTGGGTCACATCATGAATAGTCAAGGTATCCATGTCGACCCTGCGAAGATTGTAGCAGTTAAGAGTTGGATTACACCAAAGAACCCGTCTGAAGTCCGTTCTTTTCTCGGATTAGCGGGCTATTATCAACGATTTATCGAAGGATTCTCTAAGATCTCTATGCCGCTTACCGCTCTTACGCATAAAGACAGGTCTTTTGTTTGGGGAACCGAACAAGAGTCTGCTTTCCAAACCCTCAAGCATAAGCTTTGCAATGCTCCTGTTCTCTCATTGCCCGATGGGAACGATGATTTCATTGTCTACTGTGATGCTTCCAACCTTGGCCTTGGTTGTGTCCTCATGCAACGAGACAAGGTTATAGCTTACGCTTCTCGACAGCTCAAAATCCACGAGAAGAACTACATAACCCATGATCTCGAGCTAGGCGCGGATATTTTTGCATTAAAGATTTGGCGACACTACCTGTATGGTACCAAGTGTACGATCTTCACCGATCACAGGAGTTTACAACACATCTTTAATCAGAAAGAACTCAATATGCGTCAATGCCGATGGGTAGAACTCCTCAACGATTACGACTGTGAGATTCGTTATCACCCAGGCAAAGCAAATGTCGTTGCCGACGCGCTCAGCAGACGGAGTTATTTGTCCAGTATTCATAATACCCAAGCCCAACACGATCTCGAAACCCTCATCCGCGAAGCCCAACATGCTTGCTTTAATGAACGCACCTTGAAGAAGGAGAGAATCTATCACGATGGAGCTCAGCTTGTAAGCAAATCGAATGGGATCTTCTATTTTCTGGACCGAATTTGGATCCCTAAGCGGACCGAATTGCGAAAGATTTTAATGGATAAAGCTCACAAATCTCGGTATTTTATTCATCCCGGTGCCGATAAAATGTACCAGGGTCTTCGCTACAAGTACTGGTAGCCGGGTATGAAAAGGGATATTGCTCTCTATGTTGGAAGATGCCTGACTTGTGCAAGGGTCAAGGCTAAACATCAAAGACCCTCTGGCTTACTCGAACAACCGCCAATCCCTATATGGAAAGGGGAGAGTATAGCTATGGATTTCATAACCAAGCTTCCACCCACGTCATCAGGTCACGACAACATTTGGGTTGTTGTTGATTGTTTGACTACATCAGCCCACTTTTTGCCAATACGGGAAGACTACAAGGTATAACGATTAGCCCGAATCTACACCGACGAGATCATTTGTAATCATGGTACGCCTCGTGACATCATATCTGACCGTGATCCTCGGTTTACATCGCGATTGTGGGAAACGTTTCAAGCAGCTCTTGGTACGTGGCTTAACTTAAGTACCGCATTCCATCTTTAAACCGACAGACGGACTGAAAGAACGATTCGTACTCTTGAAGACATGCTCCGTGCGTGTGTCATAGACTTCGGCGGTAATTGGAACAAATATCTGCCGCTAGTTGAATTCTCGTACCACAACAGTTATCATACCAGCATCCAAATGGCACCATTTGAGGCCCTATATGGAAGAAGATGTCGATCGCCTATTGTGTGGCACGAGATCGGTCACTCGCAATTAACCGGTCCTGAGCTATTGCAAGAAACAACTGACAAAGTCCTCCAGATTCGACACAACTTGTCGAAAGCCCGGGATAGACAGAAAAGTTACGCCGATAAAAGACGCAAGCCCCTTGAATTTGACGTTGGCGACTACGTACTCTTAAAGGTATCACCTTGGAAGGGTGTGGTCAGATTCGGCAAGAAAGGGAAACTAGCGCCTTGATATGTTGGACCTTTTAAGATTTTGGAAAGGATCAGAAAAGTCGCCTACAGACTCGAACTACCGGAGGAACTCAGTAACGTCCACCCGACTTTCCATGTGTCAAACCTCCGAAAATGCCTGGCTGAGCATGATCTAATTGTACCTCTCGACGACCTTCAAATAAACAAAAGGCTACACTTCGTGGAGAAGCCTATCAAAATCATGGATCGCCAAACCAAGCAACTCAGACGCACGCGCATTCCTATTGTGAAAATCCGATGGGAAGGCAAACGAGGTGTAGAGTTCACTTGGGAACTCGAAAGCGACATGAAGGCGAAGTACCCGCAGTTGTTCAAGTGAAAGTCTAGAGAGAGAAAGTTCTCAAACATGATTCACGGTGATGTACAGCTTTCAGCCTAATTTCGGGACGAAATTCCCTAAACAAGGGAGGCTGTAACACCCCGTGTTACCGAAAGTCAAAGTCAAAGTCAAGATTGACTCCTTTGACCTTAATTAGTCTATTTTGTGTTCATGCTTACGTTAGTTGTATTATGTGGAGAAATTAATTACAATCAAATTAATCAAAGTTTATTTATCGACGCGAACCGCGTTACGACTGTGAATAATAGGAAGTAACAATGCGATAAAGTCAATTAACCAATAGTCGAGCTAATCTAATCCTCATCGAACTCGTGACTCGAATTACGCGAATTTTGGGGTTAATATATGTGTGTGCGTGCCTTGTGTGTTACATGTGCATGTTTAATTTATGTTATGTGTGATCATTAATCGAAACTCGAAACTCAATCGAACTCAATCGAAATCGAATTATGATAATTGGTGGCAAAAAGACAACGCGAGACATAGATGATTGTATGTTAGATATAGTGGTTGGGATTAAAAGTAATTTGAATAGGAAACTCTATCGTATTCTCAACAATCGCAATCGAAATCGAAATATCAAAAACCGTCGCACCGAACACTCGAATCAGGCAGCTGAACGATCAGGCTCTCAGCCGATCGAACAGCCCAGCTGATCGGACTGCTGTCCGATCGGACAGGCTGTCCGATCGGGATGCCTGGCCGATCGGCCAGCCCTTTCCACTTTTGGCATCCTATAAATACCCCTGTCATTGTCATCTTTACCACTTTTGGAAAGCTCTGACCGACCAGCTTGTGCTCCCCTTCATTTCTCAGATTCCTTCCGATTCCAGTAAGATTTCATCCTAAATCTTGTACTTTCTTGATCTATACACACTCCTACACCTTTCTATCTTTCAAATCTTGATTTCTAACCGTGAAATCATCAAGATTCAAGTGTTCTAGGATGATGTCATCGTGGTGTTCTTGAAGAACTTCATGTTTTGGCTTCAATCCACCAAGAATCACTTGGATCTAGCCGATTTCCACATAAACAAGCAAAGATCTTTCATAGATCTGAACATTTCTCGGTGAAAAGGATTGAAAGATGGTTTTCCAACTTTCTTTCAACTCTTTTACACTCAATGCCTTCAAACCGATAGGAACGGAGCTTGTGCCGACTTGCTAATCATTTCGGTGGTTGCACGACTCAAGATCCGGATTCTATCCACGAGGTTCACCGACTTCGGGTTAAACGTTAAACTCCGTTCCGAATAGTTCACCGGCCGGATTTGGGTGATTCCTGTCCGATCAGGAGGAACAAGTAAGAACGAGGGCTCTATGGTTCAACTTTTTGTCAAAACACCTCGATATAACGTCAAACAATCAGAACAGCCAAGGGTTAGACGAACAGGCTGATCAGGTCAGGATGCTGACCGATCGGACTGACTGTCCGAACGGACAGCCCAGCCGATCGGACAATCAGCCGATCGACCAGGCCAGCCGATCGGCTAGCACCTGGCCCCACACTTGAACAATTCCATGAAGTCTAGTATTGAATGAACTATTGTTCGATCGGACTATCGTCTAATCTGAATTACCCTTCGGATCATGAGATACTATGCTTCAACACTTAATCGATTTTCAACATGTTCAACGCGTTGGAGTGCCACTCGATCGAACAGCCGTCCGATCAGGTGACACCCTAATAAGAACTTGTTTGCTGAAGTACCTAACCGACCGGTTAGCCGGCCGATCGAATGGACCGTTCGATCGATCGACCTGAAAGGTAAAGATACTTCAATGTTTTCAAAATGCAACAACAAAAACTTCAAAAGTCAAACCATCATACACAAACACATCCTTCTCAAAGGAAGAAACAATCCACTCGAACCGCCATCCGATCGGCCTACTGACCGACCAGACAGGCTGTCCGAACGGAATGCCAATCCGAACGGTCAAGCCGTTCGATCGGACAACCATCCGATCGACCAGCTGTCCGACCCCCCAACACTTGTTTTCCGTTTTACGCGTTGCTTATCATTATGCTATCGAACTATTCAGGCTAACCCTACTCTCAAGTGCTCCCTTCAATCCATCAATCACTGTGAGTATACTCGATCCCTTTTTTGCTTTCAGCACTTTTGGGTGTTACATACGTTACTTATTCTAAATCACAATCGAACATACTACTCAATTACTTCAAACGCTAACCGTTACCGCATCTATTACGTGACTAAATGAATGCTTATTGTTATGTTTACACGTGGAATGCTGTCTACCTGCCTTAACGACGATAGTACTATAGTTTGGACTCAGCACCCGTACACACGGGGGTTGTTAAGGACAATTACTTGCATGGAGTACGGTGGTAATCATGTATTGCGAACTGCCTCGGGCAGTCAACCCGCAGTCATTGGTATCGATAGATCCATGTCGATAATTAACATGCTTCGTTTTCCTCTGTGTACGTGCTGGTTATGCGTAAACTATTTCGAACTCTACTATGCTATTATCAAACTTGTATGCCCACCTTTACATTTTATGTATTGACTTTATTTTAACGTATGTGACAGGTGTTTAAGATGCTTATCTACTAGGAAGGCGAAGCTAGAATAAAAGTCTAGAGTACAATTGTCTGCAGATCTTGCAGCTTGAGTCTCTAGACATACATAAACAATTTTTATATTTAAATCTGAGTTGTCGGAACAGAATATTTGACTAGATGTTATCTGTAATAATTTGTTTGCTATTTGAGGTACGGTATGGGACGTATTATATAAATTGAATGGTAATGATAGTTGTTATGGAAACTTCTGGACAATCTGTTTCGCTCAGTGCCATGCCCCGATGATTCCGCCATCGGTTGGGGTGTGACAGGGATTATGCGAAAGACAAACTTGCACCCCAAAGTATTATGTGTATATTTATTGGGCATTGCTCTCAATACAAGGGGTACCGTTGCCTTCATACATCCTCATCCTGAATATATGTTACATGCCATGCCCGGTTCGATGAGGAAACCTACCTTTTTTTGGAACCTTAACTGAAAAACCTAGATCCATGTTGGAATTAACATAATTTATAAAAGAATCTCCACGTATTACTACTCATACCTCTATCATCCCTTCGACACACTCACCGAAAGACCAACCACCACCCAAAAACTCCACCTATACTCCATGTAGGCTTTGTGATGAAGCCCACCCACATTCTCCATCACCCACGACCCATCAGGTACCGTCCCTGTCTCCACTTTACCAGCCCAAGCCCAAACTGATGCCTCTCTCTCCCCAGACCAAACCAAAACCGAAACCTAAACCTACACATCCACTAACCCACCCATTGACCCACCTACCAAAAGCCTTCCAACCCAAAACCAAACCTGAAGTCCTACCGCTACACCCACTGAACCTCATATTTCTCCTCCACCGCCTCATTCCCAAGTCCAAACTCAACACACTACACTTGCTCCTCCTGCCCTCTCCAACCCACAACACACTGGTCACCCTTTGATTACTAGAGCTAAGGCCAACATCTTTAAACCGAAACACCCGGCCAACGTAGGTCACGTTCAGTCGCGTGCACTTTTCTCAGCTTTATTTTAGCCACTGATTAAAAAACATTTAAAACTGCGATAAAAGATCAGAATTGATTAGAAGCAATGCATAAAAAATTACATGCTCTTCACCTAAACAATACTTGGTCTTTGGTTTCGCGACCCAACGGTTCGATATAACATTACAAAGACCATCTTGTTGCCCAAGGTTTTAGTCAAGTTCCTAGGCTTGACTACTCCCACACCTTTAGTCCCATGGTTAAGCCTCCACGGTTCGCATCATTCTCTCATTAGTAGTTGTTAATAATTGGAACTTACATCAACTTGATGTAAATAATGATTTCCTCTACGCCATTTAAAGGAATTAGTCTATATGGAACAGCCACTCGGTTTTGCAGATCCTAAATTTCCCAATCACGTATGTCGCTTCAACAAAGATCTTTATTGCCTTAAACAAGCCCATAGAGCTTGGTTCAATCGGTTGAGTATGTTTCTCACTACGAATGGTTTCATTTGCAGTTGGGCCGACACTTCACTTTTTGTCTTCAAGAAAGGCACATGCATCATGTATCTTCTTGTTTATGTTGATGACCTAATACTGGCGGGAAACGATGAACACATTATCCACTCGTTTATTACTAAACTTAATAATAAGTGCACCATCAAAGACCTCGGTAAACGTAACTATTTTCTTGGGTTGGAAGTCAATTACACAGCTAATGGCATGTTCCTCAGCCAAATCAAATATGCTCATGACATACTCGAGCGGATCTTCTTGATACCAAACCCGTCCACACGCATCTTTCCTCAAATGAGTCGCTCATTATTACAGGTGAGTTATTTAATGATCCCACTCTTTATCGATCTCTTGTTGGAGCTCTTCACTACTTAGCTATCACTCGACCGGACATCTCATACGCTATCAATCAGGTTAACCAATTCTTCAGTCTCCAATACTAACACATTTTTCATGTGTCAAAAGGATTCTCCGGTATGTCAAGGGCACCATTGCTTTTGCTTTAACCTTCAGTAAACCAACTCATAACAATATTTTGGGTTACTCTTTGGGTTACTCTGATGCTGACTGAGCCCGTTGTCTTGAGACTCATAGGTCCACCTATTGCTACTCCATCTTTCTTGGTGGCAACCTTGTCTCCTGGAGTGCCAAGAAACAACCCACCATCTCCCGCACTAGCTGTGAGTCCGAGTATTGTGCCATGTCCAATATTGCCGCTGGAATCATATGGATCACCCATTTACTTTGTGAATTGCATGCCCAAGTATTATTCCTTACTCAGAATCCCGTAGCACACAAACGAGTTAAGCACATTGATCTCGACTACCATTTAATCAGGGAGCTCGTTCCCTCTGGCAAACTCTACAATCAGTTTGTTCCAACCAGCTTGCAGCTTGCCCACATCTTTACAAAAAGCCTCCCACGATCTCAATCAGAGTTTTTTTGGGACAAGCTTCATCTCCGGCCTCCGTCATCTCCCTTGAGGAGGATATTAGTCTAACTAAATATACTTAGTTGTAAATATTCAATTCTTTTGTACTTGTATGTAACTTCTCTTATTATTTATAGTTCAGATCTCCATCCGTTTATGTGTGGAGAATCAATTTTACACACCACCAATCAGAAAAAAGATGTCAGCATCAGATCAGTTATGCTCTTAAGGGACCTACACTCTTTGACAATGACATTGACCTCATGCATGCAAATCAGTCCATTCACTCACAAGATAATAATTCTCACACGTTGAAGGGTGGTTACAGGAAGAATTCCCTTTCTAATGGCATTCTGTTTTGTAGAAATGATCGGTCATGATTTGGTTCCCCTGGTGCGTATGATTTTCTCCTGTAGAAGCTAGGGTTTGTTTGGTATAGGGAAATTGATTGGACAATGAAATGGAATGGCAAAATGAATGAAATGGACCATTACCTATAACAGGTATGAGAATGATAATTCTGTTGTGTGTTGTATTGCTGTACAAAGGAGCCTTATATAGGCAGATTACATCATGGAAAGAGAGATAGTACAGGAGCTAAATTAGGCTAAAAGATATTAACTGAAATATACATTCTATACATATGTTTTGACTAGGTATTCAAGCCTTGATTATTGCATTGCCTTATACGCCCCCGCAAGATGGAGGATCCGTCGGAAACGCCAATCTTGGAGCGATTTTGCAGAAACGGTGTCCGTGACAGTGGCTTAGTTAACATATCAGCAAGTTGATCTTTTGAGTTGATGTGGAGCACACGAAGAAGCCCACTCGTAACCTGTTCTCGAACAAAGTGGTAGTCAAGTGCCACATGCTTCATGCGGGAGTGATAGATAGGGTTTGCACAAAGATACGTTGCTCCGGTGTTGTCACAGAAGAGGGTCGGCGGCTGAGTTGTAGTAATGCCGAGTTCTTGCAAGAGGTGTTTGAGCCATGTTAGTTCGGCTGATGCATTGGCTAGCGCTTTGTACTCAGCTTCGGTGGATGATCTAGAAACCGACTTTTGCCGGGCAGATTTCCAGGAGATGATATTGGTGCCAAGGTAAAGTATGTAAGCTGTAGTGGACCGACCAGCGTCATTTGTACCCCCCCAATCAGAATCCGAAAAGGCCGAGAGTGTTAAAGGAGAATTACGGTTAAGAAAGAGACCATGATGGATGGTTCCTTTGAGATAGCGAAGGACACGTTTGAGAGCTTGCCAATGGGCTTGGCGTGGGTTATGCATAAATTGAGAAAGCTTGTTGACAGGAAAGGAGATGTCAGGACGGGTGAAGGCTAGATATTGAAGGGAGCCAACAAGCTTGCGGTACGGAGTAGCATCAACCGAGGGAAAGGGGTCGGTAGCACATAACGGGTCGGATGTGCTAAGAGGTGTGGTGACAATTTTTGCTCCATCCATTTTGAATTGGTGTAAGATGTCTTGGATGTGTCTGTGTTGAGATAGAAAGAGCCCGGTAGATGTGGGAATAACCTCGACACCAAGGAAGTGGTGGAGCATTCCAAGGTCCTTGACAGAAAATTTGTTGCTTAAGGATTGAATGAAGTGATCAAGAAACTTGGGTTGATTTCCTGTGAGAACGATATCATCTACATAAACCATGAAATAGCAAGTAGTGTTATGGCGATTGTAGATAAAAAGGGAGGCATCCGATAGGGATTTGTGAAATCCAAATTGGAGGAGAAAGTTTGTGAGCTCATTGTACCAAGCTCGAGGAGCTTGCTTTAGACCATAAAGAGATTTCTTGAGCTTACAAACATGGTTGGGAAACTGAGGATGAACATATCCGGGTGGCTGAACCATAAAGACATCCTCATGGAGTATGCCATGCAAAAAGGCGTTATTAACGTCTAGTTGACGAAGGGGCCAATTCTTTGATAAAGCAATTGAAAGAATGGTACGGATGGTGACCGGCTTTGTGACGGGACTAAAAGTTTCAAAGTAATCCTTCCCGTACTGTTGATGGAAACCTTTGGCAACTAAGCGAGCTTTGTATTTGTCGATAGAGCCGTCGGGATTGCGTTTGATACGGTACACCCATTTACACCCAATGGGGGTGGTAGAGGTATGTGGAACAAGTTCCCATGTGGCATTTTGAAGAAGAGCATTAAACTCACAATCCATGGCGGCTCGCCACTTCTGGTCCTTAAGAGCTTGGGTGTGGGAGGTTGGTTCAAGGGTTGGTGGGATGGGATGAGTTGTGGTGGTGTTAACCACGTTGGGGTTAAAGTACTTGGAGTTTGGTTTGCGGGTGCGTTGTGGACGAGAGTTAACAGGTGGAGGGGATGGGATGGAAGAATGAGAGGTGTTTGATGAAGGGGAGTCGGTGGAGGGGGTGGCGGATGAAGATTCGGTGTCAGAAGAGGATATGGATGGTGTAGTGGGTTCAGTTGGAGCAGTGGAGGTAGTGGGTGAGGGTGGCAAGGAGGAGGTGTGGTTAGGAGGAATAGGGGTGTGAGTTGTGGTGGGCGAAGTAGGGGGGTTAGGGGGTAGGATATGAGGAGGTGTAGGAGTGTGAGAGGGTAAAGGAGATGAGGGAGGGTGAATGGTGAGTTCGGTAACCGAAGGAAGCGTAATGGCGGGTGTGGAGTGAAAGGGGAAGACATGTTCAACAAACTCAACATGTCGAGAGTGATAAAGACGATGAGATACGGGGTCATAGCATTTAAAGGCGGATTTAGAGGAGGAATATCCAAGGAAAATACATTTGGTAGATCTTGGATGAAGTTTGGATGAAGCGTAGGGTCGTAGCCAGGGAAAGCATAAACAACCAAAAGGTTTTAGTTTGGTGTATTTGGGATTTGTTTTGTATAATCGAGTAAAAGGTGATAGATGATCAAGGACCGGTGTGGGAAGGCGATTTATAAGGTATACAGCGGTTTGAAAGGCATGTGTCCAGAAATGGAGGGGTAAGTTTGCATGATAGAGAAGGGACAAACCGGTTTCAACGATGTGACGATGGCGTCGTTCGGCAACGCCATTTTGTTCAGGGGTATGTGGGGGAGTGGTGAAGTGAGAAATCCCATTTGTTTGAAGGTAGGGGATGATGCCTATGTACTCACCTCCATTATCCGAAAACAGAGAGACGAGGGGTGTGCCAAAAAATTTTTCAACTAAGGTTTTGAATTGAGGAAAGAGGATGGAAACATCCGATTTTCGTTTCATTGGATATAACCATGTGTATTTTGAAAAATAATCAACAAATATGACGTAGTAAGTGTAACCATCATTTGAGGTTTGGACAGGTCCCCACACATCAGAGTAGACAAGTTCCAATGGTTTGGAGACTGTGAATGAGTTTGGACCAAAAGGTAATTTATGGCTTTTATTGATAGAACAAGCATCACAATGAAAAGGGACATTTTTATTACAATTAAGCCCTAATTTATTAAGTAAGGGTTTTAGAACTTTAATTGACGGATGACCAAGCTTGTGATGCCATAAAAGTAGCGACCCGGATGTTTTGGTACTAGAATTGATTTGCTTGTGATGGTGTCGAGTGAAACTAGGAGCATAGTAAACGTCATGGATGTTCACTCCCCGCATTAGAGGCGCCCCCGTGCGAAGATCCTTCACCAAGAAATGAAAAGGAAAAAATTCAACAGAAACTTTGTTAGTTTTGCAAAGTTTGGCAACAGAGACAAGATTATGACGTAAGTGAGGGACAAGTAAGACATCTTTTAATGATAAGGAACGAGTATTAGTGGGAATGGACGAGTGACCAATGTGAGAGATGGGAAGAGTTTTACCGTTTCCTAACACAATTTCATCGGGTCCTCCGTATTCCGAAAGAGAGTGTAAAAATGACTGGTCATGGGCAGCATGGTTTGAGGCTCCGCTATCAAACATTGAAGGTGGTGCGTGAGATGAGCTTGCCATTGAAGTGTTGACTATCGGATTTGCAGATTTGGAGATATTATGATCTTTTAAAAACTGTGTAAGCTTCCTGCACTCCTTAGTGTCATGACCTGTGATATTGCAAAAGTGGCAAAACAAATTATTTCGATTAGTCCGATAAGTGGTGTTCGGTTGAGGACGATTGGACCTGGGCCCAACGTTATTGGGCCTGTATGAATTTCGCCCCTCATGGAGCCCACTTCTTCCATCAGATGCACGTGAATAAGGGCGCTGCCTTTGAGTGGTATTAACAGTGGGAATTATTTGAGATGGTGTGGTTTCCAATAATGTCCTCTCATGGTCAACAAGCTTCTCAAACAAGTCAGAGAAACTAATGGAAGTATCTCTCATTTTCACAGCTGCTACAACCTGTTTGTAATCATCACCTAGATGAGTGATGATGTGAACAATTAGGTCATCATCATCGACTGGTTTTTGGGCAAGGGCCAATTCGTCGGCGATGGATTTCATTTCCCGAAGGTATTCAGCCACCGGTTTGTTGCCTTTGGTGGTGGTTGCCAATTTTGAGCGAAGAGAGATGATTCGAGATCTGGAGACTCCAGCATAGGTCTCGGTGAGACGTTTGAATAATTCAAGGGAGGTTTCAGCGGACGAGACAATGGGCAGGATGTTGGCTGAGCAGCTTCCGAGCAGAGCACCGAGGAGATTTTGGTCCTGACGGAACCATAGGCGATAGTTAGGGTTGGGTTTGTTATCGATAATTTTTGGTGGTGGGGTTGTACGGCCATCAACGAACTGTTCAAGTTCTAGGCCAGTGAGGGTTGCCAGAACCTGTTTCCGCCAACTAGTGAAGTTATCGGAGGTTAGTTGAATGGGGAAGTGAGTGTGGGTGGAGAGATTGATGATTGTGGTGGCTGCCATGGCTGATCAGAAACAGAGGATTTGGATCGGAGTAACTCGGAGGAGCTTTGTTAGAGCTCTGATACCATATAACAGGTATGAGAATGATAATTCTGTTGTGTGTTGTATTGCTGTACAAAGGAGCCTTATATAGGCAGATTACATCATGGAAAGAGAGATAGTACAGGAGCTAAATTAGGCTAAAAGATATTAACTGAAATATACATTCTATACATATGTTTTGACTAGGTATTCAAGCCTTGATTATTGCATTGCCTTATATTACCATTTCATTGTCTTGTTTGGTTATCATGTGGGAATAAAATTATTCATTACTTTATATTGTTTGTTAGGCAGAAAAAGACAAAATAACATCCATGGTGAGTGGTGGCGGGTGGTGGCCGCAGATGCTGGTGGTGTAGTGGGCGATGGCAGCAGCATGAGGCGGTGGCAGGTGTCGATTGCTGGTGGAAGCGATGACGGGTGTCAATTGGTACCGGCGCTACGGTGAAGATGGCGAGGAGTGGTGGTGGTGATGAAGGTCGAAGGAGAGAATGAAATTAAAAAAAAAAAACAGATATGGATGGAATGCATTTGGGGTGTTTAGAGTGAATGAAATTCCTTGTGTAGCAGGTGATTACATTCTATTAATCAAATAAGCACCCTTTTTTTTTAGTTACATGTTTTGACAAAGTTCTTAGATGTGCCATATATGTTCATTTTCCCATTGTCCATTATGCAAGTTTTATCAACACATACAGGACAACTATATAACTATGGAGCAATATTTGCAGCGCTAAATGTCTGAGTATTGTGTCCACAAGAATCATCATCATCATACTCAGTAAATCCCATTAATAGCAAAGCTAAGGTAGAGTCTGAGGACGGTAAGATGTAGACAGCGTTACCTCTACCCCGTAGGAATAGGGAGGCTGCTTCCAGTGAGACCCCCGGCTCGATAGTAGTTTTGCATCAAGCCTTGGACACAAGGCACATAACACTCAACAATCGGGACAAATGCCGATTAGTGCATGTACCCTTTTGTCTTTCGGCTATCAACGCCACCACATGATGCATGATTCCCGGCTCGATAGTAGTTTTGCATCAAGCCTTGGACATAAGGCACATAACACTCAACAATCGGGACAAAGGTCGATTAGTGCATGTGCCCTTGTGTCCACAAGAAGTTATACCCAAATGTCTCAAACATGACAGTAAAGTGCACCTAGATCACGCAAAATTTACATAAGAACATCATTTTATTGATTAGAATTATATAAAAGAACAAATGAACAATGAACACACCAACACAACATTTTGGTGATATCTTACATCAATGGACTGAATTTCTTAAACTTTATAACTAAAACCCTTCCACTATTCTAGGAAGTTGAACCATTCGATATACGCATCCCTCTATACCCATGTATACAAATTAGCTTCCATGCTCTTTGTATCCATTCTTCAATATCAACAAACAATGCCAACTTCTACTCAAAAACACGATTGTGGCATGTTTTATCACATGGGTATGGACAATCTATCTTTTGAAATGTACCTCGCTCATAGTACCAGTCTCCAACCGCTTTTGCAATTGTCTGTTATAAAGGTTAACATAATAAAACATTAGATGCAAAAACGTTAACTTGAAATGGGAACTTATGTTATTATACTACATACCGTGTTGCTTAACAATGGAGAATCATTTCTCAGCCATGTTTCTTGAGTTCCAGTTTGACAATGTGAATAACAAGAGTTGATGAACATTCCTCTCGATGGAGAATTACCGAATCCAGTCAACGCCTTCAGAAACTCTTGTCTGTACCCTGTCAAATTTTTCATACACATACACTAATTTCAATAACATTGTTTTACTTAAAATTTAAGATTTGCTACTTTTAATAATAATGTTTATAAGCATGACTAACTCATTAATTGTTTATAAAAGGAATTAGAATGTTTCAACCCATACTAAAATGACCCGTTTTAACCTGACCCATTACCCAACACTTTCATCTTGTGCGTTAAAGCCATTAAAAGAGACAAGAGTTAACCTTGAAGGATATTGAGTTGAGCAGACGAACACTTTGTTATATCAAGTTTGCATTCGCGCCAGGTGCCTTTTCGATCAGCAACCCCTGGAGCCAATATATTTTTCACCTATAACATAAAATAAATCACAGTTAAATCAAAGAAACCCGAAAATCAACCTATTATAGAATCCCATGCATATATTAATTAATTAATGTTGTTCATATATATGAAGGTATGTCTAACCTGCCATGAATCATAAGCGGCGTTTATCAAAAAAATTGGTGTTTTAATGTATTCAACCATATTTTGCGGGAAAAAACACTGCGAAAACAACAAGAAATGTTAGTTTCGACAGAATAGAACCAACTTATAAGGTATTTTTCACGACATCCGCATTCGCTCTTACCAAACCAGGACTCATTTTTGCAGTGCAGGCCGGAGATAAAACTTTAGCCGATCCCTACATATTGACAGTTTTAAATAACAATAAGTCAAAAAAAAAAAAAAACTAATGACAAAATAAATAACAAATTAGAAAAATAATGACAAATCAAGAAGGGATTAGAAGGGTACATGTGTCCTAACAACATCTGCGTAGAAGCCTTCAATGTGACTTGTTCCAATAATCGTCTTTCTGTTTATGAACCAATAATGCCAAGTTATTACATTGAAGATCGATGACAATGAAGTGAAAACATGAAATAAAAATTTTAGATAAAAGCTTACGCGTTAATGAAGAAACCAGCATCCGAAAGGCATTTCACTTTAGTGGTTGCAGGTAAAAGTGATCTGAAGTTATCACACTGCAGTATGGAAGTGAGTCCACCAGCTGAACAGCCAGCAAGCATGGCCTACAATATAAATGTTTAAGTTAGAAACTTAAGTCAAAACAAATATGTTTGACCAAAGAGAATAAATTGTTAAAACTGAATAATGAGTTTACATTCTTGGCGTTCTTCATTCCTTTAGCTAATAAATCTTCAATAACAGCTCGGAAAATCCTTGCTCCTCTGAAGTGAAGATTGGTTTTCTGGAAAACAAAGGATATGAAATGGGCGGTTTAGATGAATGGGTCGGACAACATATCATAACTTGCAACATTTTAGTAAGGGTTGGGTTGGGCCGGTCACAAACACTTCTTTTCTTTTCTTTTATAAGTAGCTGAAGTGACATGTATTATTACAAGATCAAATGTTATTTCAATAAAAATCTTACAGGATCAACTGCTTCCACATCGCCGGTAAAAGAAGCTCCATCACAATACCGAACCTTGATTCTATTCCAATCGTAAAAATCTAAAAACAATAATACAAAGTAAATACAAAAAGAAACCCCTTGTTGCTTTTTTAATTATCTAACAAGATAACCGAAGGCCGGTGTACCTGGGTTATATTTAGGCTTGTTATGGAACATCCCTGAGAAGGTCTCGGTTGTTAACATTTTCTTGGAAGAACCTAAACGCGTATCTCTACGGGCAAGGCAATTCGTGACATTGTTGCACCAACCTCCTCCCTGATTAACCATTATGGATTGTTATACATCAACACTTATCATGTTTTATAGTCAAATAATAAACATAATTTAGAAATTATATAAAATCAAAAGGAAAAGCATATTGAAGTCATTATAGTTGACAATGATGGACCAACCTCAAAGAAAACCAACCAGTTGTCGATTCCTGCACCGAATCCCTTGTCCATATGATATGCAGGGGCACTTCCATCCAAACAAACTGATCAAAATGATCATGAATTTTAAGTCAACAAATGCATATCAACTAAAGGTTAACAAAATATAAAATAAAATATTTCATAGTGAAATGGAAAGATAAAGGTAGTTAGTTTACCAGCTCCTTGAGCAACAGCACTGTCCAGAAAAGTGAGTCCAACTTCATAAGCTTCAATGCTTAACAGGCTTAATAAGCTCATTAAAACTATGCATACCCTCATCATACCTTTAATTTCCTTAAAAAATTCAAAACAAATTATACATTAAATTGAATCACAAATATAAGTATATATAGTTATACACTCAATTAAATATATTCTGCCAACCACCTATCTAAAATTGACATTCCCCCAGATTTCTTAATTAGGAGTATTGACTTTTGCGGTCATAGTAGTCAATTATTTAAACCCAATAATAAAAATTGCTATAGGTTTTTATTTAATAATACTTAAGGATGATGGTGAGATATGAATAGATCAAAGATGCCACGGGTTTCACTTTTTTCCATCTACATCAAACACATCTTTATCAAATACAGATTCAAAAGCTACATAAACTGACCACAGAAAGTCAAAACACCCACATAAAGTATACTTGAATTCACACACAAATGAAGAAGAATTTATTTTTAGTTTATATTTATATTATATTTTGGGCACCCACCCATTGCATGCATGAGAAGGGTATTATTTTCTTGGTATTGTTTCACAAATGGCGACCTCTTGACCTTAAAATGCGTGAACTAGCTTGGTCAAAAAAGGGTACAAGGCGAGGTCTCTTGACGACCTCCTTCGAAACAATACTATAAGAAATATTGTGCTTGCACTTTTCTCACTGTATAAATAATGTACAAACAGAATCTCCTCCTATTGATAAATTGATAAGGAGATATACTAATAATAAAGGTTTACAATCAATTCCTAATATAATAGCATATATTTATATATTAGGAATTGATTATAAATCTTTATGATAGTATATCTTCTTGTCAATAGGAGATTCTGCTTGTATATTATTTATACATGTTGTTAATGAGAAAAGAGCAAGCACAATATTTCTTATAAATATCAAGAAGGTATCCAATTGTGATGCATGTGATAAGACGACGTAGGGTTGTAAACGAGAGGAGCAAAGATTGTATTGGCTCGATCTCGACCCATTAAACTTTGAGAAAACTCAGGCTAATCTCGGCTCGTTTACACATTTAATTCTAAAGTTCGAGCCTAGCTCGTAAATAGTTTTTTTCAAGCTTGAACCTGGCTTGTTTTTTTATTTATTGTACGTAGACTTTTTATTATTTATTAATTATTTATATATTAGTTATATATTTTATAACTATTTACATATACATTTATATACCTGTAATTTTTATATAAAATATAATATATATATTATTAATTTCTTTTATCATATATTTGAATACATAAATTATTTTTGTACAAATATATATTTAATATATTAAATAAAAACTATATCAATAAAAAGTCCGTAAGCTGACACAAGTTCGATATGTGAAGTTAGGCTCGAGCTCATTCATTAGATGAGCTCGAGCTCAACTCATGAGTAGTTTTTCAAGCTCTAACCCGGCTAGTTTTTATTTATTAATCGTATAACTTTTATTATAATTATTTAATTCTTTAACTCGTTTATTTTAATAAGTATTTACAAACATATATATATGTATATACTTATATATTTTATATAAAATATCTTATATCTTAAATAAAAACTACATAAATTAAAAAGCTAGTGCGAGCTGACTCGAATTCAATATATGAAGTTCACACTCGAACTCGTTTAAGCTCAACTTGATTATACCTTTTAGCAAGCTTTTTCAAGTAACTTATAAGCGACTTGGGTCGTTTACACCCCTACCTCGTTTAAAAATATTGATAAATGAATCGTACCTTAACTAGAGACTAACAGTTACTTTAGAAAACTTGACCGTAGATGCAACTCCGGATTGGAAACTTGATCGTGAACTTTCAGTGATGGTGATTCCAGTGAGAGGTGTTTGGTTGTATATATATATACTCCTAGCAGGTAGCCACTTACTGACAAAAACAAAGTGAAAGAAAGATGGTCGAAGTTTCGTTTTGACGCGTAATCAACGGGCACCGACAGAGACAAGGATTCGAAGACCATTGCATGCATGATTCATATTCATAAAATATAAATAAAATGAAAGAAAGACAGCTTGGAACCTATCATTGGGCATAAGAAACGTTGTAGTATTATATTGTATATGTTTTTCCAAAGATGAGTGCTACCCATGTTCTTGTACTCTTGAACTTCTATTTTTCTTCTAAAAAGGAACTCCTAAATTTTTATAAATACATCAACTACATCTTACATGACTTTTTGTTAAAATCAAATTTTCTAATTAATATGTAGGAAATTGTCCCATTAAAAAAATTATGTCAAAACGTAGATCAACTGAAAATCTACATAAAAATAAACACGAAAACGTATTATATTTGACTCGACTCATTTGCAGAAAATAAAATAAAATGTACGTTAAAACATAGAACAACCGAAAACGTAAATAATAATAAGCATAAAAACATATTAGGTTTGACCTGACTCATTTCCGGGAAAAATTTACGTCGAAACTTAAATCAACTTGAATTTATACCCACATCTACATAAAAACAAACACATAAAACTCGATTTCAAAATCTTTAGAAAATTAAGGGGTTATAACTATCAATGCTAAAAATTGAGAGGTATAAATATAAAATTACAAAAAAAAAAATATAAGCAAAAGGACAAAAAAACACTATTTTGTAATATATAATATAATAATTTACCAACTATAAATTAGTAACATCTTTTGGCATTAAGGTGTTATACCCCATGCATGGTGAGTTTTCCAAAAAAAAAAAAAAGTTAATTTTTCATTTGTAACCCAAAGGTTTTCTTCCTTTTCATATTAGCCCCTTAGATTTTTTTATTCTTAATCCAAACTTTTCATCTTTTCAAATTTAACCCATCAAAATTTTTTTTCCAACTTTGGTCCCCAAACTTTTAATCTTCACATTTTTTTTTCGTTTTACGTTTCATTCTAAATTTTGTGAGTTAACATGCAGCAATGTGCGTGTGAAATTCCACGTTTTTTTTGTATATTTTTTCCTGTTTTGCAGGTCCGTCGCAACACGTTTTTTTTTCTTCCCGTTTGACAGGTTCGTTGTAACCCGCTGGTCCTAAATCGACTTTGTTATTCTTTTCTACATTTTACGCTTACGCTTCGGTCTAATTTCTTAGCATTGACACGTCAAAACGGGTTGTGCGGTTCAACGATTCACGTCTGCTTTTCGATCGGTGTTATTTTTTCCTTTTTTATTTATTTTGTTTTTACAAGCTTTTCCGATGTTGGTGATCGCTGGCAGTGGTGTGACATTCGTGCTACTTGGCACACTTTTAGGTAATTTTATTAAGTTTTATACTAATAGTTTGTTTCAAGTTTAGCCCTGTACTTCATTTACTTACAAAACTATTTTTTACGAGCATATTTTTATGGACGCCTTAATATAAATTCGATTTGCTCTACGTTTCGACGTAAACGTTTTTAGGAAACGAGTTAGGTCAAATATAATACATTTTCGTTAAAATTCATTTTTAACGTGCATAGTTATGTACGTTTCGGTATAAATTCGAGTTAGTCTACGTTTAAATGTAAACTTCTTTGGGTAACGAGCCAGACCATATATATAATATGTTTTCGTATAATTTGTTTTGAACCGAGTGAAGTCAAATTGTGGTTTCCTTTTTCCTTTTTTTCAAAATCTCTAATTCATCTCTTTTGATTACGTGTGTCAGTTTTTCCTTTATACCCGTTACGTATTAATTTGCACTTGCTTATAATATACTTGTGAGATCTGTTGGTATTTAGAGCTTAAACAATAAATATTGTAAGATAGATGAACCAAGTTTTTAATCATTCTTCTTCAATATCTCAGGTTGTTGTTGGTAACGTATGAGGCCGATAATGTTGTAGATCTTGCCACCGTCTATCAATTTCGTAAGTTGATTTCTAACCTATAGGTTAATGATCGATGGTGGTTCTTTTCCTCGATTGCACAACCAGTAGCATATGGGTTAGTCTCTAATTTTTTTGGTTTTGATGTAGTGGTTTCGTCTTTAAAGATGCTTTTTATCAAGGTTCTTGCGATTTGGTTTGATTTCGTCTGCGCCATTGTCTTCGATTGCTGATTCAGTTGTTGGTCGTATGTGTGAATTCTGTTTGCTATCTACTTATGCGGTGTTATTGTTTGGTGCCTGATTTTTCCACTGTTTGAGTTGATATTTTGTTGGATTTTTTGAATTATTTTCAGTTTTTTATATTGTGGTTGTTTGCTGAAGTGAAGTAGTCGGGTCCCGAGTTGTGGGTTTTTTCGAATAGAATGATGTGTGGTGATGGCACCATTTTTCTATGTGGTTACTCGCTCCTCAAGCGGGCCCTTAAAACTAAGACCCGAGAGTTGAGTCACACGTAGGACGAAATCATTCAACCTTGATCGTACTAAGCGGAATGTAACAAACAATTGGCTTCTACCTTATGTGAAACCGAACGCCGAGCATTCTTCTATTGTTCTTGCTTTGTAAGCCCCGGCCGCAACGCGGCGGGGGGTTAAACCTAGTATATACAATTTTGAAAGATGTCTAGAAGTATGATTATGCTTTACATGTATATAGTATCAAGATTAAGGGAAAATCCTTTCGAGTTATGAGAACTTAGAGAACTAGCATTCTTGTGCGAGTTTTGCCCCCATTTTTCACACCTCTAAATTAAAATGTTAAAAAATACTGCCGTAAAAAATAAAAAAAAAAATTCGAAGTGGTGTTTTTCGGCCTCTTACAGCAGCTGTAAAGAAATATAACATAAGCATGACATCACTTTTTACTATATTTATAACTGACGTAAATAAAATAAAATAAAAAAAGGGAAAATTACGGCAGTAGCCGCTTGACCAAGCTTTTTACGAAAATAGCCATTTGACCAGGCTTTATGCACCTTCCCATCCAAGTGAACCCCCATTTTATGCACCTTCAATCTAGCCACAACCAAGCGGACACGTGTCCCTCTTACCTGAACCGGCTTTATGCCGCTACACATGTCAGCCGAGCCGCTTCATGCCTAAGCCGAGCCGCTTCGCCCAATATCTGATTTATGCCGCTTTGTGGTACTGCCAAGCCGAGCCGCTTCATGGCCAAGCCGAGCCGCTTTGCCCCATTCCAAGCCGCTACACCCTGGATCTAAGCCGCTAGTATGTGTATAAATTTTTTTGATATTTTTCTTAGACGGCCTTCATAAAAAAATATGGAGAAAAGAGTATTTTGATATTTTTTTGATGTATTTTGATATTTTTTTGATGTATACTACTAAAGCGGCTCGGCTTGTACTTGTAGCGGCTCGGCTTGTACTTGTGGGGCAGGGGGCGAAGCGGCTCGGCTTGTACTTGTAGCGGCTCGGCTGACATGTGTGGCAGCATAAAGCCGGTTCAGGTAAGAGGGACACGTGTCCGCTTGGTTGTGGCTGGATTGAAGGTGCATAAAAAAGAGGGTTCACTTGGATGGGAAGGTGCATAAAGCCTGGTCAAATGGCTATTTTGGTAAACACCTTGGTCAAGCGGCTACTGCCGTAATTTTCCCTAAAAAAAACTAGTCACTTCTAACGGGCACCGTAAGAGACAGGGATTCTCGTACCATTGCATGCATCCATAAAATATATATAAAATAGAAGAAAGACAGCTTGGAACCTATCATTTGACTTACCAACCAGACAATATATGGGCAGAAGAACGTTGTATTGTTTTTTATATATTTGTTTTTCCAAAGATGACTGCTAAGTGCTACCCATGTTCTATATGTACGTACTCTATAATCTTATAAAATCAAATTTTGAAAGATGTCTAGAATCATAGTTATGCTCTTTTTTATATAACCATGTAAGAATAAGTATCTTCGAGATTGTGTTGGAATATAATGAAATTTGATGTTTTTTAGTCAACTAGTTGCATCTATAAAGAAAGCCAGAAAGGTTGTATCGATGGTATTTGGTTTTATAACAAGTAATTCTAGAAAAGTCGACCAGCTAAAATCCGAAAGATTTTTTGTTTTTTTTTTTCAATGCAGACATGCAGATATCACGTATTTTCTATTATACCATGTTGACATAACTTGACGTATCAAAAAAGAAAACTATAACATTACTTACATTTAAGTATTTAACTGTATATTTTATATGTAAAAAACAACAAGTATCGAAAACAGATTTACTTAGTTATCAAAATGTATACATGTGTGTTTATATATATATATGGTAGGGATCTTAAGATAAGAGCATTCTATTTGAGAAACTTAAAAAACATTATGAACCACACATTTTTCTCAAGCTAATTCTAAACCACACATGAATGAAGCATAACTTATAACCTAAAATAACATCAACATATAAATGCAGGGGCCAAACTTGAACAAACAAACAAAACTTTGGAAAAATCACACGCCGCATCGCGCAGTGGGAAACAAGGACTTGGAGCTCGCATGACGCAAGGATGCGAAATCCATAAAATTTTGTTTTACCCAATCTGGATTTCACCTTTTCTCGCCTCATTTCTTTCCCAATCACCTTCATTCTTTATTAAAACACAAACCCTACTCAACCATTATATAAACAAGTCTCCTATACCTTCATTTCACTTTTCCCACACTACAATCACTCCAAAACACTCTTGGATTACTGAAATTGTAAGGTAGAGGCAGAATTCTATCAAGTCTAAAAGTGAGCTTTCACCTCTCTTTCTTTCATGTTTCTTCACTTCTTATTATTCTTAAACACTTGGAACGCCTCTAGGAGTGTTTCCACAAAGTTTACCATGGTAGACTAAGGTGGAACATCACAATTTTGAGGTCCAAACTTTCTATTTTGTTAAACTTTTACATAAACTTCCTATAAACATGTTACTTGTGGGAATCTTGTGCCTATCTTGTTCCCAATCAAACTCATGATTGTGGGACTTAAGTATGGTGGATTCCCATGAGATTAGAGGTCCAAATACCTCCCAAACTTTCTGTTATAAAGGTTCCAAGTAACTTAGACAAGTGTTGAAACGATCCAAGCTCGCTACCTTCAATATGATGAGACTTGTGTTTCGGTAATGTGTGAATCATGGAAGCCTAGGCTTTCCAACTATGATTCCACTACTTCACTTGCTTGATTTGTTAGCCAATCTAACTTACTAGTAACAAAGTGACCAAACTACACCAAGTCTCCAAACATTTGCCATGATTGGAATGCACTGGTCTAGTTTAAGCTCACTTGGTTACTTGGTATGTGTACTTTTATTCTAAGTTCTATACATGACCAACCAAAATCATCAACTAAGTTGATGATTTTGTGCTTTGGTGCATCATATAATGAGGTTTAATGGATGAATATCATCCTACCTCCATGCTTGACATACTTGATCATACTTGGCCATGAGACTTATTATATAAAAATATATATCTATATTATAAACCTAATAACTGAACTGTAAACACTAACCAATTCATGGATTAATGTTAAGAGTTATGGTTATAATATCTTGGATTGAACTCCTCATGTTTGGAATTCCAATAGGCGAACTTGTGCCTATGAAAAACATTTAGTCATGATGTCCAAATTTGGGCGTTTTGTCAAGATAATTTTTATGTACTTTCCTACTAAGTAAGCATCTCGCATTTACATTCTGATTCCAAAATCCGTCGAACTCATACACCTTGTTAATCCTTGTAGGATAACTTAGCGGTTTCCCTAAACACTTAACACATCAACTCACATACGCGGAAATTACTACGCAAATCGTGAGTATACTCGATCCCTTTTCCGTTTAACACGCTTTGGGTGCAACATGTACACTATATTGCAAATCACATACTCACGATTAAACATGTTCATATAATCACTCTATCCACTAAAACATGATATTTGTTATATTCTTGTCCATACATGTTATACTCGTTCTTGTGTGCTATATGATCATTAACTTTGCAAGTCTACCTTAACAATTATAGCGCTATAGGATTAATACACCGCCCGTACTTGTGGTATTGTTAAGTAGTCTATTATACGACCTTATCGTTTCTGCGACGAGGATACGCACGATTGTAGTATACTTTGATTTGACTTATGGTTTACACATGCTAGTATGTTAAGAAACAATATATGTAATTTACCATGTTGGATACGAGGCAACTTTTATTCACACTTATGCTATGTAACTAAACTTGTATACTTGCCAACTTTATGTTGACTTTTACTTTAATACATGTTGCATGAATTTAGTGATGATGCATGAAGAATACTTCTTAGGGTGGACTAGAAACACACCTAAACTTTAAATTATGTATGTTGCTCCATGTTATATTGTTGAATTATTGTCAGAAATAGCAAGTTACGAAGTCTCAAGCACTTTCGTTTTCGTCTCACTCCGATGTTTCCGCCATCGATTGGGGTGTGACGAATTGGTATCAGAGCCATAACTATGGGGAATTAAGAAAATTGCTATGTTTTTTACCTAGTCTATAGTTAAGAAGTCTCATACTTGACCATTCTTGTGTTCATGCTTAAAAAAATACTTGAATTCTCCCTAATTGCTTCGTGTCTATTTCTTTTTGGTCTTAAATATACATGTCTTCCCTAAGACAACCACACGAAGATATCAAGACACTCTCATACCACAAACGAGACGATCTCACCGAAATAGACGTGAAAACCCACCCTCACTTCTCAATCCGCGTCATCAATTTTCACGAAATTGTACCATGAATATAGGAGTGATTTCCTTACCTTGATGGAGAATTTCTCATTCTCAATCTAGTGGACCCTTACCAATGAGTTGGAATTAGTTCCTTGTCTCGTTCGATAAGTACTAACCACACTCACGGAATGACGTTGTCAGTATTTAAATAAAATAATACTTAATTATATTTTGGTATTACTATTATTATTTTGTAATTATATACTTAAGTATTTTAAATAAGATGGTACTTAATATAAACAACATTTCGTTATAAAAAATAGTTATGAGAAGTTAATTAAATGAGCGCAATTAGTAACTATTGCATAGAGGACTTGTACCCTATATTTCAAAAATTGTAAGAGGCATCTTAAAAAAATTATGAATTTACCATGTTGTCTATCTAAAATGTTTTATAACTAGTTAGATTCCCGTGCTTCGTGGTGGACTTTCGGTCGTCATCGACTCGATTCGTTAAATTATAGGTATGATACATGCACTCGGTATAACTACCAATAGAGATACGTCCAAAAGGATATTGGCACATGTTTTATATTGCTCAGAAACTATAGAAACAAATGCCGGTATCGATGTTATTTGGGCGGGCGTTGGTTCGGTCAGTGTTACTCGCTATAGCATACGGTAGTGTGGTACTGAAAAAACTCTATTACCAATACAACTTTATTTTCAATCACTTTTATATCGCAACACCGAGAAACCCATAAAAATGAATACATACCGGTACCGATATAATTCGTACAATTTTGGCTCGGTTCATCACCATAAAGAACAAAAAAATCAACTATATCTACCCATTCGATCAAAAGTTTTATCGAACCGTAGATAAAAATAAGCATGTTGCAACAGTGTATTCAAAATTGTATATTATGTTACTCGGATAACAAAAAAGGTAAAAGATGTAACTGTATACTAAAAAAACTCAATGAATTTCGTGTCACCATATTGAGAAAACTATAAAACTGAGTACAACTCCGGTATTGATACTCGTTCAAATAAAATTTTATCGTAGATAAAAATAAACATGACGCAGTGGTATATTCAAAATGTTATTAAATGTCATAATATATTACTTAAATAATGAAAAACTATCTGGCTTATAAAGCATCGTATTATATTGCTTAAGTAACGAAAAGGGTAAACGATATCATTTTATATTACTGTGTATAGCTCTGTTTTAATTAAAATTTATATATAAACACAAATAAAAATAAGCACATTGTAATAAACTGCTCAGAATTTTATAAATATTGTATTATTTAAGTTATAAACGCAAAACATAATCTAATCAAAATGAATTATAATATTAAAATAATATACTAAAAATTATAAAAAGAAAAAATCAAAATATGTTTGACGGACCATTACAACTTATTTTTAAAAAAGTAACTAAAATAAAAAAAGCTTAAAAAGCTAAAAATGTGATTGGTCTAAATAATTGAGCTACTGTACAAGTACTTTGAATTTGAGGTATAAGCAATGTTGCAGAAGGCGTTAGGCGCTAGTCGGGCGGTGAGGTACCGCCTAGGGATTACTCGGGATTAATCGGAATGGACTTTTTACGTATATTTGTTAACTTTATACTTTTTATATACAAATTTACAAGTTTGGGAACCATATGTAAAGTTGTGAAAGATAGAGGGGATTAAATGTTAAAACACTTTCATTATACGGGCGCTCTTCCCCTCTCATCAGACATGGCGCACAAGAAAGAAATCATAGCCCCAATTTTGGTTCAATTTTAGTTCCAAACAAGGTAAGAACTCATTCCATTAGATCGATCTGGTCCAATTTTGACCGATTAGGTCCGATTTTTTTACCGATTTTCCCTGATTTTGACCACTGCCACCTAGTTTGACCGATTTGCCAAAATCCATGCGGCAGACTTCCGATGAGCGTTTAATCACCGCCTAGGCGCGATTTCTGCAACATTGGGTATAAGAATATATTATAGATTTTCCAAAATCCAGGCGGCAGACTTCTGATGAGCTTTTACCTAGGCGTGATTTCTACAACATTGGGTATAAGAATATATTACAGATTTGCCAAAATCCAGGCGGCAGACTTCTAATGAGCTTTTAATCACCGCCTAGGCGCGATTTCTGCAACATTGGGTATAAGAATATATTATAGATTATACATGCATATATGTGTGTGTGTGTGTGTGTGTGTGGAGTTCACGAGCTACATATATGTAGCTTATAAATTTACATATATATTTTTAGAAAATTAGTAACATATAAAAAAGTTAAAAATTGTCTGGTTGATAGTGGTTCTCAAGATTACTACGTAAGTTTAAATTGATAACCATACCCCAAAAATTACGTCATTGATAGACATTCAGGAACTGAAAAAACTGATATCAGTAAAAAAAGTCTTAAGCCCATCTATGTGGAAATTACTTTTTATGATGTTTCTTTCCTAGAAAGTGTGTGAAAGACTAAGGTGCAGTTTGTTGTTTTTTTATGAGGTAAAATGTCTGCAGTTTGCGGGCCTCATCTGCAGACATGTGTAGAAGAAGAGGTGGACCAAACCTTTTCAGTCTGCAAGAAGAAGGTTGTTTGTTTTAACATATGTAGACATCTAAAATAAACCGGTGGTAGTAGTGGTGGTGGTGGTGGGTGGTGATGGTGGTGGTGGATGGTAGTGATGGGTGGTGGTGTTTAACCCTCTGTAGACCTTAGAAGAGCTTAAAAGTGGTTGGGCCAAGTCTGCATCAAGAAGAGCTTGCGCAGAATTTTTTTTTTAATGAAATGTCTTTGAAAAAATAAACAGTTTGCAAATGACAATGTCTGCGCAGTGCATACAGAAGAACCTGCCCAGATCTTTTTTAGCAAAATAAACACCACCAAAATCTTACACTTCATATCTCTTTTCTTTATTATTATTTATTATTACATATAAAGAAAAGTGTTTGGTTGATAGTGGTTTTATTGGTTCTCAATATTACTACATAAATTTAAATTAACTAGTGTTTTTCAATGACGCGTGTTGCGCAAAAGGCATTGGTGTTTTCGACCGACATCATCCTGCAACTCTTTTTTTAACTGTTTCACTTCTTGCAAAGACTGAACGTAGACCCTAACTCTTGTTTCACCACTTAATCACTGTAAAAATTACAGGATTCATGTTTGGGGCATGGGTTGACACGTGGACTTCGAGCTTCCCCGCTGGTGAGTGACGTGTTGGGCCGGTTAAGACATAAAAAGCCTAAAGCGTTAGGTAGATTTCGAAGAAGGCGAGCTTGTCAAACGGCTTCCGCTCCTTGCCCCGGAACTCGATGTTGGCCACCGCCACCCGGTTTTCGTGACTTATATCACCACATGGGACGCTATCGTAGTAGGCTTTAAAACGGTCGAGCTTCGGTCGTAGCTCGCGCCACTTGTGTTGGCACACGTTTAAATAGTGCCGGTCGTTCCCCACGTTGTGCCGATAGCTAGCGAAAGCTTCCGGCCAGTAACGGGTCTCACCGGGTTGGCGGCCCTTCATCGCGTTGTGCCGGTATCAAGTGTGGGTAGCGGGTTCGGGTAGGTGGAGTGAAGGGTTGGGGTAGCGATGTGGACAGGAGTTGGGGTTGGGGGGTTTTATAGTGACTTGCCAAACGGTTATTTTTTAAAATTTTAACCTAGCCGCTATGGCCTAGCCAACCAAGCCAATGAGAGCCGGCCACGAAGGACCTAGCGCCAAACGGTTATTTTTTAAAATTTAAACCTAGCCGCTATGGCCTAGCCAACCCAGCCAATGAGAGCCGGCCACGGAGGACCGCTAGGCATGCCCAACGCCCGGGCTGAAACTCCCGCCCAAGGGGCGACGCCGAAACCCAAACCCACCCGGGGTGGTGACTTGGGCATTTGTACCCAAACCACGGCCCAACCCTCGCCCCATACCTCATAGTCTAATAAATGAATATAAGGTATTGCTCAATATTAAAATTTTAACCTAGCCGCTATGGCCTAGCCAACCAAGCCAATGAGAGCCGGCCACGGAGAACCTAGCGCCAAACGGTTATTTTTTAAAATTTAAACCTAGCCACTATAGCCTAGCCAATGAGAGCCAGCCACGGAGGACCGCTAGGCCTGCCCAACGCCTGGGCTGAAACTCCCGCCCAAGGGGCGACGTCGAAATCCAAACCCACCCGGGGTGATGACTTGAGCATTTGTACCCAAACCACGATCCAACCCTCACCCCATACCTCATAGTCTAATAAATGAATATAAGGTATATCATATAATAAATAAAGGATTAAAAAATAAAACTATTCATTCAGTTTTCATTTTATATTCATTCAGTTTTCATTTTATCATATAGTAATAATAATGACCAAACACAAAAAATTGTATGTCGATGATAGAGATATTCATGAACCAAAAAAAGTTGCACACTGGTGAAAAGCTTTCCTAGGTTCGTATATGTAAAAATTAATTTGTATAACATTTTTAAAAAAAATATGTAGATCCCTAAACCCTAAACTTTATACCTCTTATTTTTACTTTAAAAAAATATGACTAAAAAGTAAAACTTCTTATTGTTCTTTGAGTAATTTATAACAGTGTCCTTTATGTTTGTATCAAATTACAATCAGTGTCTTTTAATTAAAGAAATTACAGGCTCTCTCATTTATGTTACCAGTTTTTAACATGTTATGTCCTTTAGCACTAACCTAATTAAGTTTTTTGGTTAAGTCTTTTCACGTGCCTCTCACATGAGGGCAAGATGCTCTTTTCATCTCAATTTAACATGAATTCCAAAATATTGTTTCATTATCAACCGGATATTGTACTTTGATTTTATAATTCCAATTCCAAACCATTATATTTTTGTTTGGATTATATTTATGTCTGGATTAACTAAAAAAAGGAGTGATCGACTAAAAAATGGAGGGCATAAAAGAGCTTTCTTTATTTCGTTTTTTAATATAAAATTAAGATGAAAAGATCACATTGTCCTCATGTGAGAGGCACATAGTAAAACTTAACCAAAAAAAAAATCACTAGGTTAGGTCTAAAGAACATAAAGTGTAAAAAATCGGTAACATAAAAGACAAAGCCCATAATTTCTTTAGTTAAAAAACACCGATTAATGTAATTTGATGCAAACGTAAATCACAGGTTGTAATTTACTTTTGTCTTTAGTTTAAAAAATACCGATTAATGTAATTTGATGCAAACGTAAATCACATGTTATAATTTACTTTTGTTATTTCAATAAAAGAACACTAAACGTTTAGATATGGTTAGACTGAGGGGAGTGGGGCGACTCCCACCCCAAGTCGCCCCCAAGTTGCAATGAACACCGCGCCCCTTGCCCAACTTCCATAGCAACTTCCATTTGTCCGTCCTCTTCTCGTCGCCCCTCATCTCACACTTTATCAACTTTTGGCACAAAATTCCAAGAACTCCCCCCTTTTCAAACAAATCAACCAATCAGAGGTCTTGGTGGCATCTTGAGTTGCCATGAACACCACGCCCCCTTTTTTGAGAACGCCCCAAGCCGCCCCCCAAACGCCACGTGTGGCAAGACGCCCTCTTTTGAGGACGCCCCACTCCCTTCAGTCTTATACTCTTTTTATGCGTCATGATTAAATGAAACTTTGCCTTTAAAAGTAATCATGACTGATAAAAAATGTTAAAGAAGTGCATTAATTTAAAATTCAAACCGAAGGTTTGCTTTAGGAGAGAATTGAAAATGATTGGTAATCATAACACGTTTTCGTCTCATATATTTATCGTTTTATTTAATCAAATTATGTTCTAGCAAAACGCGTTTGACACATATCATAATAGGGTTATTTTCTAAGCATGTTGCACGTCATCTTTGTTTTTTTCTTCTTTTCCTCTAGGCCACTGTTTAAAAGCTACGTTTATAGTCTTCTTATGTTATGTTGTTTCACGTGATAACTCTATCAATCTATTTTTAGCATATGACTTTTACTTAAATGAGAAAATTGAGTAAAAGTTTAGGTGAACTGGGTTTGTAATGTTTTTGCCAGTGGCATATTTAGCCTAAAAACTCAGGGATATTCTAAATTTTGTTTTGGGGATCAGGTGTATTTTTTGTATTAAAAAAAAAATAAAATTTTACACTATGTAGACGAAGTTGACGGGTATTTTTACACTACGGAAACGGAGTTAAGGGATAGTCCCAACTATCCCTCCTTAGACCACCCGTAGTGGGGCGTGATTTTTAAAAAAAATTGAAAAAAAACAACCTAAAACGCCCCCCCCCCCCCCATTACATGGGGTGTTTTTTTAAAAAAAAATTCAAAAACTTGAAGTTGGCGTTTTTATCATAACACTGAATGGGGTTTGACTGAGGTTTGACTGGGAGTGCATGTGGCCATGGGAGTGCATGTGGCAAATGGGAGTGGGTCCAAGGTGGGGGCATGGCCAATGATAAATAGTTTGTTTTTTTTTTTGTTTTTTTTTATTATTCTTTTTAATGATTGGAAGGGGCATTATTCTCACTATGTCACTTTTGCAGTAACACCCCATGCTGACTGGGATGACACGTATCAAATAATGCCCCATAGTGAAGGCATTATTTTCTTTAACCACTACACATGTTATTATACATTGTATTCGCCCCTGGTTTTTGCCAAACCTTTAACAATTCATTCGTTACTTCTAACCAAATTCTTTATCTAATATCTTTTCGACCAAACTTACCAAATTCAATAATGAACCCAGGTTGACTTTTACTAGTAGGAAAAAACATATAATTCTCTTTCAATACGATTTACTTATTTTAAATTGAGTTATATAATATTTTCACGCATGAAAGAGGATCAAATTAGTTACTAAAGAAACCCGGTTAAAAAGTATAGATTTTTGTTCAATCTGTTAAATATAGCTCGATGTATTATGTTAAAAAATCTGTTAAATATAGCTCGATGTATTATGTTAAAAAGTACTGATTAAACAAAAATCTATACCTTTTAACAGGGTTAAACCGGCCGGTCTGATCCGAACATCCAAATTTGACGATCTTTTGTTCCCAAATTTGCTTTATTTTTTTGTTTCTCTCATCCACCTTTTTTACATGTTCTTTTGAAAAACATGGCATGTTCTCTACTTCCTTTTTTTGTTTTAACTCATGTGATGAGTCATGACTGTGTTGGGTCGATATTTTTATTAAGTACGATTACGAAGCAACGTTTCTATGAAAAACATGGCATGTGCTCTTCAGACTATACATATTGATTTTGCTTGATATGGGTTTTCTCGTTGTAGATATGGGAATAAATGTCGTTGTTAGTGTTCTTGGCATGTGGTCCGTCAGTAATCCAAATTTGCCGTTAAAAAAAAAAAACTAATAAGTTTGTAATGAGTGGTTTTTTTTTTTTTTTTTTTGTAGAAAAAGGAATAAATGTTGTTAATGTTGGTTCAGTTCTGTTTATACATAAAGGAAAACATATAAATCATACCTGTCACCGCAGACAGTGCAGAGGAGAATCCAGTGAGAGAAGACGACATGGAGTTCGACATCTTTGTCAAGGTGATCTGGTTCCTCCTTAGGATGCTAACTGATGATGGGGCTAAGAAAACCGAAAAGGGTATCGGTTAGGAGAGGAGGTTTCGTGATGATGTTATGGCTAATGGGGTGTGTGAATTGTGTAACTAAGTAACCCCTAAACCTCCACATAACTCTCCTTATATAAGCACCCAGGAGGAAACCTAATTAGTTACTAAGGGTAATATGGTCCATCAACAATTACCAACTAATTAAATAATAGGTTCTAATATATTTTGATCTCTATAATGTAAATGATTATGATGGCTATAGATTAAATATTAATACGTAATATATTTAATCTTACATTCTCCCACTTAGCCGAGTAATCATTTACTATGAGTATTAGATAAGCCTGATCAGGAGTTAACACTCATTTTAGCCTTAAACAAGTACTATAGCAGAAAAATACAGCCGTTGAATCATTATGCGACTCAGGACCCCCATTAATCATACTATAGCCTTAATTTAGAACCTAGTCGTCATGATCAAAATACGCGTAAGCCCTTTGTTTGATTTGTAACTTTTATTTGTCTATATGCCATTATACCGGTTGAACATATTCTAATAGACATACAAAATCAAACTTGAGGAAATTTCATTAATCATAAAACATAAGCTAGTACAATATGCTCAAATAAGGTCTTTACTAAATCCCATATTCCGAACATGTTCTTCATAAACCTTAGGAGGGAGACCTTTAGTCATCGGATCCGCAAGCATATCCTTAGTACTAATATACTCGATACAAAGATTATTTTCCTCAACTCGTTCACGTACAAATAGATATTTCGTATCGAGATATAAACCAGCTCCAGTCGAACTGTTACTGTTCGAGAAACTAACGGCAGCTGAATTATCACAGTAAAACTTCAATGGTCTAGAAATGGAATTGACAATCTTGAGTCCAGTGACCAGATTTCTAAGCAACATTCCATGACAGGTTGCGTTATAAACAGCAATGTACTCTGCCATCATTGTGGAAGTTGTGGTCAACTGTTGTTTATGACTCTTCCAAGAGATAGGGCCGCCTGCTAACATAAAGATATAGCCCGAAGTGGATTTCTTGTCATCTTTGCATTTGGCAAAGTCAGAATCAGAATAGCCCACCACTTCTAAATGATCACTTCTTCTATAAGTCAGTTTATAGTCTTTCGTCCCTTGCAGATATCGAAGTACCTTCTTAGCTGCTTTCCAGTGATCTAAGCCAGGATTAGTCTGATAACGGCCTAGCATTCCAGCAATATAAGCGATATCTGGACGAGTACAGACTTGAGCATACATCAAGCTCCCAACTACTGACGCGTAAGGTATCTGGCTCATTTGCTCCTTCTCAACCTCTGTTGTCGGACACTAAAACGAACCGAAAACATCTCCCTTAACTACTGGAGCGACGGAGGGTTTGCACTGTTGCATGTTATACCGTGTAAGGACACGATCTATGTAAGCCTTCTGGGACAATCCTAAGATCCCCTTGTGTCTATCTCGGTGAATTTCGATGCCAATGACGTAAGAAGCATCTCCGAGATCCTTCATGTCGAAGTTATGCGAGAGTAAACGCTTCGACTCATGCAACATGTCTAAACTATTACTTGCCAATAGAATATCATCTACGTAAAGGACAAGTATAGTAAAGTCACTCCCACTCATCTTGAGGTAGGTGCATTGATCCACTTGATTCTTCATAAAACCTTGCCTCTTCATGACTTCATCAAACTTGAGGTACCACTGACGTGATGCTTGTTTTAACCCGTAAATGGATTTCTTCAACTTACAGACTAGATGCTCCTGACCCTCAGGTTTAAAGCCTTCAGGTTGTTTCATGTAAACATCTTTGTCCAAATCTCCGTTAAGGAAAGTGGTTTTAACGTCCATCTGATGTAACTCCAAATCAAAATGAGCTACTAGGGCCATGACGATCCTTAATGAATCTTTACGAGAGACAGGTGAAAATGTCTCTTGATAATCAATTCCCTCTTTCTGAGTGTAGCCCTTTGCAACCAATCTCGCTTTGTAGCGTTCAACGTTCCCATTCGGATCCAGTTTTGTTTTGAACACCCATTTGCATCCTACGGGTTTGACTCCGTTGGGTAATTCTACCAAATCCCAAACGTCATTTTTCTTCATGGATTCAAGCTCATCAATCATTGCTTTATTCCATTCAGAAGACTGATCACTGTTAATGGCTTCATTGTAAGAGATAGGATCATTGAGCTTTACGGGATCCATTTCAGTCAGGTAGGTAACATAATCATCCCAATTAGGAGGCCTTCTTTGCCTGGATGACCTCCTGAGTGGATTATCAGGTTCAGCGTTGTCTTGGTTTTGAGTGTTTGATGTGCCTTCGTCATGAGGTATAATGGGTTCTGATTGTAGAGGTGAATTTGGAGTTGGTGCAGTAGCTTCAGGAACAATAGTTGCATTGGGTACAAGAGGAGTAATCGGAGTAATGGTAAGCGACGAGTCTCTCCCCCCCCCCCCGCGTCTTGTACTTCTTGCAATTCTTCGTAAGGGTTGGTACTGCTCCCACTGACCTTGAAATCCTCCAGGAACGCAGCACGCTTGGTTTCAACAATACGGGTGACATGGGAAGGACAATAGAAACGATAACCCTTAGAGTTCTCAGGATACCCGATAAAGAAACAGGTAACTGTTTTAGGGTCAAGTTTCCTTAGGAAAGGATTGTAAAGTTTTGCTTCAGCAATGCAGCCCCATACTTTCATATATTTAAGACTCGGTTTCCTTCCTGTCCAAAGTTCATAAGGAGTTTTAGGGACAGACTTAGAAGGAACTCTATTGAGTATATGAACAGCTGCTTTTAACGCTTCAGTCCAGTGGAATAATGGTAAGTTAGTGTTGGCTAACATACTGCGCACCATGTTCATAAGGGTACGGTTTCTTCTTTCAGCGACACCGTTCTGCTGAGGTGTACCAGGCATGGTGTATTGGTTCACAATCCCCTGGCCCTTACAAAACTCATAAAATGGACCAGGAGCTTGACCCACATCAGTATGTCTTCCATAATATTCACCGCCTCTATCTGATCTCACAACTTTAATCTGACGATCTAATTGCTTTTCAACTTCAGCCTTATAATCTTTAAAAGTTGTAAGAGATTCAGATTTCTCCTTAATAAGATACAAGTACATGTAACGAGAATAATCATCAATAAAAGTGATAAATGAAGTATGTCCTGTTATGCCAGCGATTTGGTAGGGACCACTAATGTCAGTGTGAATGAGTTCTAATAAATTAGAGCTCCTAGTGGCACCTTTCTTATTCGCTAATGTCATTTTACCTTTAAGACATTTGACACATGTTCCAAAATCAGAGAAATCGAGAGGAGGTAAGACTTCATCCTTTACGAGACGATTTAATCGCTCTTTTGAAATGTGGCCTAAACGCTGATGCCACAACATGGATGAAGTCTCTAAGTCTCGTTTCTCTTCCATCTTTGTGAGTGATTCATTAATGTTATATGACAACAAAGATTTGGAAAAGCCATCATCTAGTTCTAATCTATAGAGACCTCCATCCAGAACACCAATACCATAAAGAACAGAATCATAATGGATAGAGAGTTTGCGATGACCATGGGAAACAATAAAACCGTCCATGTCTAACTTTGGTCCTGATACAAGGTTCCGAGTTACCTCAGGAACATATAAGGTATCATAAAGTTTAATACATAAACCAGTTTTCATAACTAATTGTAATGTTCCAATGGCCTTCACTTCTAATTCTCGATCATCCCCAACCTTAAGCGTTCTTTGGTTTCTTTCCAGCTTCCGGATTGAAAGGAATCCCTGAGTAGAATTGGTAACATGAACCATAGAACCAGAATCAAACCACCAAGAATTAGCAGGAACACTTAAATTATAGGACTCAAGTATCATAAAATAATCGTTACCTTTCTTAGCCAGCCACTCCTTAAAGTCAGGGCATTCCTTCTGCATGTGTCCTGTCTTTTTACAGAACTTGCAGCGGATACTGCCTAAGGAGTTCTTAGAGCTGGAAGGTGCACTTGTATTAGAGTTGGGATTAGGCCTTTGGACTTTTGAAGCATCCTTCCTCTGATAATTGTTCTTCCTTTTCTTAGAGTTGGAGGTGGTGAAGTTGGCAACATCAGTAGTGCGATCCATCCTCATGCGCTCTTCCTCCTGTACGCACATGGCGACCAGCTCACTCATCGTCCATTTTTCCTTCTGAATGTTGTAGTTGATCTTAAATGCTTCAAAGGATGAATGAAGCGAAGTAATGATGAAATGAACAAGGAAACCATCACTGATTTCCATTTCCAGCCCCTTCAGCTTATTGGCCATGTCATTCATCATCATGATGTGCTCGCGAATGCCGCTCCTCCCATCATACTTAGTTGTCACCAGCTTGAGAATAAGAGTACTAGCGTGCGCCTTAGACGTCCCTTTGAACTGCGCCTCCACATGTTCCAAGTAGGTTTTAGCATCTTCAGAATCAGGAATAGCTCCCCTGATTGCATTGCTTATGGATTGCTTCATAAACATGAGAGGCATGCGGTTACACCTAGTCCACTTTTCATGAGTTAACTGCTCAGCAGCAGTACTTTGAGTGGTAAGGTCCGCTGGCTTTTTCTCTCTTAGAGCATAATCAAAATCAAGCAATCCGAGAGTAAGCATGAGAGCATCCTTCCATGCAGCAAAGTTATCACCAGTCAAAGGTGGAATCCCGCAGTTGGGTGCTGATAGTGGAAATAAGATGAGCAAGTTATGATACTAAGGAAGAAATCCTAATGTGATCTAAGGGCACGTTAAACTAAGGCAGGCAAATTATGACCATTTTACATAATGAAGCTGTGATAATGTCTATTACTAACATCAAAATAATAGACTTAACTAAAAATTCTACTTAAACGAAGACAAAACAGCTTTGGCCAGAAGTGTAATCATTTAAGCATATGTGCAAAGTGGTTGTAACAAATCAGCTTTGGCCAGAAATTGAAACAATCACTTTAGTTATGCACTTGTTAAGTATGCCATCTATGAAAGAATTAAATCAGCTTTGGCCAGATATTAAAACATTCATGCTTATGATGCACACTTAGCATAGCTTTCGTAATACTTGAATGATAAGTAGATGTATCAAGTCAGCTTTGGCCAGAAATGATATACCAAAAGCTCATTCAAGTTAAGCTATTCTGGTTTTGCAAAAACATTATCTAAGGGATTATGAGATATTATTTCCTGTTTTAAGGTGATCTAATTTTATCAACATATCTTGAAAAAAATAGTAACTGTTTATCTAATAACAGTTTTTTTCGAAAATCTATTGAGGACAAAACAGATCAAATCAGGAAAAACACTTCATAATCCAAATCACATTCCTAATCATAACAGAATTTTCGAATTTTCTAAGAACATGCGATGAACCCTGATCATAAAAATAAAATTCTGGAACCCAAAACCTGAAACTTTTAAGACTTCTAAACAGATTTCGGCTAAAAAAAAACATAATTCAGTTAATTCGGTGAACATATAATTAATCTTTTCCCGAAAACAGAGATCTCGAGTGGACATGACCGACTCGAAACCGGCTGTTATATTCATAAGGTTTCAAAATTCCGTTTTCCAAGTTTCAATCCCAGAATTATGGATACAAAACAGAACTGACTAATCAACATATGCTCTGATACCACATGTTGGTTCAGTTCTGTTTATACATAAAGGAAAACATATAAATCATACCTGTCACCGCAGACAGTGCAGAGGAGAATCCAGTGAGAGAAGACGACATGGAGTTCGACATCTTTGTCAAGGTGATCTGGTTCCTCCTTAGGATGCTAACTGATGATGGGGCTAAGAAAACCGAAAAGGGTATCGGTTAGGAGAGGAGGTTTCGTGATGATGTTATGGCTAATGGGGTGTGTGAATTGTGTAACTAAGTAACCCCTAAACCTCCACATAACTCTCCTTATATAAGCACCCAGGAGGAAACCTAATTAGTTACTAAGGGTAATATGGTCCATCAACAATTACCAACTAATTAAATAATAGGTTCTAATATATTTTGATCTCTATAATGTAAATGATTATGATGGCTATAGATTAAATATTAATACGTAATATATTTAATCTTACAGTTAGGGTTCTTGGCATGTTAACTGGATTTTCCTACCAAAATTGTTAGTAATACTTGTTTGATATGTTAAGCCAAATATTTAATTGTCATAAGTTAGAGGGTTATTATTGTAACTAGTTGAATATATATAAACAGATAGCATCCATGATTTGAAGTCAATTTAATTCATACAGAATATTGTTTCGATAACATCGCATTGAAAGTCAATTTCATTCATAAAGAATATATTGTTTTTCGTGAAAGAGGTGTTTTTTGACGAGATTTCTAGCCAAACCTTAGAAATATTTTGTTTTTTTGGGGATTAATAATTTTCGTGGAAGATAGGTGATCAGAAGCAAAAGGATTCCTATTTTTACATAACGAGTTGACGCCAACCCGCGCGTTGCGGCGGGATTTTGATTATTAACGTATTTGGTATCACCATATGAGATACGAAAAATTGTTAAGTTTGCAAAACATTCTTTTCTTCTGCTATATCCCCGATCTACAACACCACACTAAAACATTTATTAATAAATTTCCCAAACGAAAATCAACTCAATATGTAGATAACAAAACTTAGTACTGGTATATATCCTCGTATCAATAAAATATTGAATGTATCTATTTTATCTTGTATTAATGGTAAACGGCACATGGCGGTTCTGTGTATCATTCGGTGTTTATAGAGTATGATAATATGTTGCTTTTTCGGTTTGAATGCGATGCAATTGTAATTTTGTCAGCCAATCATACGACTTCCTTACATAAGGTTGCGGCAAATTTGTTCATCACTGCTAAAGATTGAAAATGTGTTAATGGTATATAAGTTGAATATCGTATCTGAATAGTTTTTACTAAACATGTTATACTTATTCTAAATGTTACAAATTTTAAGTTCTTCGGATCAAGAAGTTATCATGAAAGCAAATTTTATATATATATATATATATAATTAAAGAGCATCACCAAGAAGTTGTCATGAAAGCGAATGATATATAATTAAAGAACATCAAACAATTAACTTCTTTAAAAATATATATATACATGAACCAAAGTGGTGTAACTAAAAGAAAGAACTATAAATACGGATTTGATTTTGATTTATAAACCTAGCAACTTACATCAGGCTAAGTTTTATATTTAATAAGGTTTCATTGCACATTAAACTGATACAGCTATATATATAGTTTAAAAGGCTGTCTAGAATCTGATACAGTTTGTTTAAACAACCCGGAATTCAACCATTGATTTATAAATGAATAACCCATAAAGAAACGCACTTGAATTATGGAAAAACAGATAGTCGTCTAGTATCTAATCTAACAAAATCAAGCACCATCTTCGTTTTGATTTTTTGAATCATTGTCTCATTTTTGTGATATCATTGTCTCATTTAAGAAGGGGGAAAATGATAAAAAGGGAATGAATGATGGAATCGATTCAACCAAGTGTGATGTAAGGATATAACACATAAATATTACCCTATACATGTGATTTAAGTTGACTGATTGAACATTTGAACCGTAAATTTTACCCTAATTGTGAACCCTGTTTGCGATTAAAAAAAAGGAGGAAATAATAAACATGGAATACTTGAATCAATTGAACATAGTATAAAGAGATATATCAATTGAACATAGTATAAAGAGATATACCTTTGATGTCAAAATTGAAAAGAGTTTGAACTTTAAAGGCATGAGAAAAGTGGGATCTAGGGATGGTTAGATTGGGCGATTGGGGGTTTTGGGAAGAAAAGAGGATATTCATGGAATCATAGTGTGGGATTATGACTTATTCATATTCATGGGGGTGGGATTATGATGCGTTGTTACTTTTAGCAATTCAACCGATTGTTAATGAAGATTTATCTTTTGTCATTTCAAACGGTGGAATCCTTTATCAACCGAATCATTTTGTTGTTTTTTGACACGTCTGTTCGGTAACGTGGAAGTTGTTTTTGTATAAATACAAAGGGTAAAATGAAAGGGTGTGACTTTTAAATAAATAAGACATAACTCAAGTTGCTAATTGTATAAGAGTATAATATCGATTTGCAACAACTCTCCAGCCAACATCGAATCAACAATTGTCGCAGTCATCTAAACGATTCTACTCTCAAATATCAAAATCATTGTTTTTCTCATCATGACAACAATTACTGCCTTCAGTATTCAAGAACGTACATCCCATAATTCCCACAAGTTTGCATTCAATCTTACACCAAACAATTATGGCTATTGGAAAGCCATGATGGAACCGTTTCTAAAGGCTAATGCATTATATTGTTATGTTGACAACACGTTATCTTGCCCGGAAGAGAAAATTACAACCGGTGGTGCTACTACTACAAACCCTAATTTTACAAACTGGATTGCTAATGATGCACATTTCCGCATGATTATTATATCCACTGATTCTGAGTCTTCGTTTCAACACATCCAAGGAGACACGGCTCGGGAAGTGTGGTTAAGTCTAGCACGTGCATATGCTCCTTCGAATGCATCTCATGAGTTCACACTGAAAACGCAGCTTTTAAAGATTTCAATGAAAGATGGTGAAAAGGTATCGATTATCTCAGCCGCGCTCAAGAATATGCAACGACTCTTGCAAATATTGGTGAACCCGTCAAAGACAAAGATCTCGTCATGCTTACTATAGCCGGGTTACGTGAGGAATACCATGGTTTGAAAAGTAATCTTCTTGCCCGCTCCCCACCGGTTCAATTTAACGAGCTTCACGGCCTTATTGGTGATCATGAATATATCACTCGGTCCACTGTTTCTTCATCATCGGCCTCTCCACAAGTCTTCAATGTTACCACTGCCGCAATAACTACTTCCCCGGACCCCGATTTGGCTTCGATTCAGCAGCAGATTACCAACCTTCAACTTTTGGCAAACCAACTTGCTTCCACAACTCAATCGTCGGCCTCACCATCGGCTCCTCAGGAGAATTATGCTTCTCGGTCTGCTTCTTCAAGACCGACCCGTGGATATGGTCGGGGCCACGGGTTTTCTCGCGAGGGCCGTGGTTGTGGTGGTTCACAAGGCTCTCGTCAATTTGCTTGGGCGTCCACTCAAAATATGGTTTACGGTCATTGCAATAGGTGCGGTATTGGTCATATTCCCTCACAGTGCCCGAATCACACCGGATCCTCTCGTGGATCACCTCAAGTGAATTATGCTAACTCGGAGGCGGGCTCATATACTACTTGGACCTCGGATACAGGCGCTAATTCCCATGGTACTCCTGATCTTGCTAGTATGGACAACTCGGACGCCTATTACGGCAATGACTCCCTCTATGTTGGTAACGGTAACTCTCTTCCAATTCTTCATTTCGGTTCAAAATCCTTTTTTACCTCAAACAAAAACTTACAACTTAATCACATACTTCATGTCCCGGGCTTACAACGTAACCTACTTTCCATTCACAAATTTTGCAAAGATAACAACGTTTTCTTTGAATTTGACACTTCTTTTTTTGTTGTGAAGGACGAGGCTACCAGGGCTATCCTCCTCACGTGCCCTAGTGACCAGGGTCTCTACACCATTCGTCTACCTTCTTTTCAACCGGTTTCCAAGATGGCGTTCACTGCTTTTCGAGCTCCATCTACTATGTGGCATCAACGACTTGGGCATCCTCACTTTCGAGTTTTTCAACATATTGTTAAAACATTTTCTTTACCTGTTTCTCACAAACTTTGTTCATCTTTGTGTACTTCTTGTCAATTAGGAAAAATGTCCAAACTTACTTTGCCTATTTCATCTTTTCGTAGTAAAAACATACTTCATTTGGTTTATTGTGATGTTTGGGGCCATACTACCACGTCCTTTGACGGTTATCGTTATTTTTTGTTATGTGTTGACCATCATACCCGCTATATGTGGTATTTCCCGCTCATGCAAAAGTCCGACATTTTTACCACCTTTACAAATTTCGTTCGCCTAGTTGAACGCCAATTTAACACCAAACTAAAAAGTGTTCAAACTGATTGGGGTGGCGAGTTTCAGAACCTTACTCAGTTTTTTACATCCCATGGTATTTTACATCGTCGCTCGTGTCCTCATACGAGTGAACAAAATGGTATTGTCGAGCGTCGCCACCGCCACGTCGTGGAAACCGGTCTCACCTTACTAGCCTAATCCAAACTACCTCAAACTTTTTGGTCATTCGCTTTTCAAACCGCCGTCTACCTCATCAATCGTCTACCTTCTCGTCTTTCCTCAAACAAATCCCCATATCAACTAGTTTTCCAACGCCCTCCCGATTACTAATTTCTTCGAGTTTTCGGATGTCTCTGTTTTCCTTATTTACGTCCATATAACCAACACAAAATTGATTTTCGTTCTACTCCTTGTATATTTCTCGGTTATAGCCCGTCTCATCATGGATATCAATGCCTTGATCAAACTACTCACCAAATCTACATTGCTCGCCATGTACGATTTAACGAGCATGTTTTTCCCTCCCTTACTGAACCCTCCATCGACCCTCCTTCATCCTCCACAGCCGGTACTTCCTTTTCTACAATTCCTGATCCGCCATTAAGCATTTTCGATAACCCATCCATTTCCTACAATCGAACCATCGCCACCCACCCCCACCTATTTCCGAACCTGTCCAAACCGCCCTTATTCCTCAGACCAACACCACCCAACCTACTTCCTCTCCTTCGCAACCAACCACGCCCCGTTACCGACCTCCTCACCTTCGGCCACATCCTAAACCCCGAAAAATTTTTGACCCTTCGGCCAATATCGCCACCACCGCTACCGTTCTTTTTGAACCGAATTCCTTTACTATTGCCGTCTCTAACAATTGGTCTCTCAAACAACTTGATGTGCAAAATGCGTTTTTACATAGTGATCTACATGAAACGGTTTACATGCGTCAACCACCGGGCTTCGAGGATCCTAAACATCCTAATCATGTTTGCAAGTTGCACAAATCCCTTTTTGGCTTAAAACAGTCGCCCAGGGCATGGTTCACCAAACTCTCAAACGTCTTACAGCATCTTGGTTTTCATGGTTCCAAAACTGATCCATCATTATTTATCCTTAACCGCTCGGGTACGCAGGTTTACCTACTAGTTTACGTGGACGACATCATTATTACGGGCACGATCTCAACACAGTTAATCGCATTATTGCCTCACTTGGTCAGCAGGTATCTCTCACTGACATGGGTCGTCTTACTTACTTTCTTGGTATTGAAGTTCTTCACACCTCTTCGGGTCTTATCCTATCTCAACGGAAGTATATTCAGGAACTTACTGATCGAGCCGGGTTAAAATAATCGAAACCGCTTGCAACACCTACAAATGCCAAAACAGATACGATAACCAAGGACGACCCACTTATGTCCGATCCTACAAGATATCGCCATTGTGTTGGAGCACTTCAGTATGCCACTTTATCTAGGCCCGACATTGCCTACGCTGTCAACAGGGTATGTCAGTTCATGCATGCACCTCACGAATCCCATTGGACGGCTGTCAAACGTATAATTCGCTATCTCAAGGGAACGTCTCAACTGGGCCTTCGTTTTACATCGAACTCAACGTCTACATTACATGCCTTTGCTGATTCACATTGGGGTGAGCGGTTGGTTCCTATTACAGCATATTTGGATTTCGATTGGGCTGGTTGCCCGGTCGACCATCGATCCACGGGGGGCTATGCTATCTTCTTGGGTTCAAACTTAGTATCATGGTCAGCTCATAAGCAGAAAACTGTCTCTAGGTCGTCTACTGAATCCGAATACAAGGCTATTGCTGATACGGTTGCTTAACTAATCTGGTTAAAGTCTCTTCTACAAGAATTGGGAGTTAAGTTGAATAAGCCCACTCTTTGGTGTGATAATCTTGGAGCTACGTATCTTTCAGCAAACCCGGTGTTCCATGCTAGAACTAAACATGTGGAGGTAGATTTCCATTTTGTTCGTGAGCAAGTCAGTCAAGGAAATCTGAAGGCTCAATTTATTAAAACAGATGATCAAATTGCCGACATCTTCACGAAGCCGTTATCAACTCAAAGATTTAAATTTTTAAGATCCATGTTGCAGGTCGTTACCCGCCCTCAACTTGCGGAGGAATGTTAAGCCAAATATTTAATTGTCAGAAGTTAGAGGGTTATTATTGTAACTAGTAGAATATATATAAACCTCTTTGTAATCAATATTGAATTATGAATGAAATTATGAGTTGATATGATATGGATTTCTTAATGTCGATAAATGATTAAATGTTGTTGATATTTATTGGACTGCATTCTTAGACTAATGTTTATTAGTGTAAGCCCACAGGCTTGATTAGGTTTTTAGGGTTATGATCTCTATATATTGTAATCAAACATATCAACAATATCAATCAAGTCTTTCATATTCTTACATGGTATCAGAGCCCGCGCTCTATACTGTTTCCGTCGCGCCACACAAAAATAATAAAATCCTAGCCGTCACCACTTGAAAAAAACCCTAGACAGGGCGGCGTGCCGCCACTGCCGTCGCCCTGTCCGGCCCCCGTTTGTTTCCTATCATTCTTTTTTTTTATTTCACATTCTAAATAAAGTCTCAGTCACGGTTCCAAACAATATCCCCTGTCATCGGTTAAAATTCTGATCGAGTATGATTCTGCTTCTATCGCTGTTAACAAGACAGCCACATGCCATCGGTCTGAGATGTGCGGTCCTATGCTGCTGGTTATCCCTCGAGCCGCTTCGCTGCCCAGATCTGACTACGGTTATCTGGTGCCGCCTTTTCATTGAGCCGCTCCTTGTAGGACTACAGTCCACTAGCCACCAGCCGTGTTGCCGCATCACATACTGTACTACTGTCCGCAGCCGTGTCATTCATTGTCACCGTGGCCATCAATCTTAGACCACGGTTTGATCACTTAGATCTACGGATCTATATTCTCTCTCTTGTTGCCTCTTGACCATGATCACCGGCCTTCGCCCTCTATCTTTCTTGGGTCTATGCATCTCACTTCTCTTCGAAGTCCTCGCCTGACTACGGTCATCGGTGTTCGGTTCGACACGCAGCTGCACGACCACGGTCGCCAGATGTCTATTTGTTTCTTTCTTTCGTTCACCGGTCCACGGTCCGCCGCCACCGATCTCAGCCTATCAAACCACGGTTTGATCAAATCTCTTTCTTTGATCTACGGATCTCACTTCTTTTTGAAGCCGCATGCCTGACCACGATCACCGGCCTTCACCATCTCTCTTAGACACACCACGCTCGACCATGGTCGCCGGTTGTCTTCTACAGTCTTTCTTCCTTGTTCGTCTTGCCATGGCCGACTGGGATCTTGCTTGTCTTGTGTTATTATTCCGGGAACTAAGAAACTAAAGCAGTGGAAGCCGTACACCGATTTAATGTGAAGTAGAATACGGATTGTTATTTCTTTTGGCAAAACCAGGTTTTTTGGGCAGAAATTTGGACCTACGAGTCAAGAACCGAGATTGAGACTAGTTTATTTTTATTGTTTTGTTTGTTTTTTTTTCCAGTCTAAGCGTTCGATTTTCTACCACTCAGACTGAGGGGGAGTATTGGACTGCATTCTTGGACTAGTGTTTATTAGTGTAAACCCACGGGCTTGATTAGGTTTTTAGGGTTCCTTGTGATCTCTATATATTGTAATCAAACATATCAATAATATCAATCAAGTCTTTCATATTCTTACAATGTTAGTGTTATTGGCATGTGATTTCATTTTTTTATACGCTATGGTATCATATTTATTTTGTAGCATGTCATTCTCACATTATCTATGTTTAACTGTTAATAGTGTAAATATAAAATGACCTCATTTCTCACCTCATCTTTATTTACCATGTTGACTAAAATGAAAATAGGACGGTATCAAACTAAAAAAGAACTAGTTGTGGGAGTGGATGTTGCAGATTGTTCTTGTGTTTGTGGAATCGTGTTCTTGGTCCCAACAACTGGTATCAGAGCTCATGCTCTTGATTGATTCACACAAACTAGGTAAGAGGTGAAGAAGAACACTTACCTGTTGAAGAACAAGTCGTGGTCTCGGGTTTCAGTCACAGTCGCAGGCATAGCGTCTAGGGTTTCTGAACCAGCCACCGCTAGCACAGCCGCCACCGCCGTCAGTTCCTAACTCCGATTAGGGCTCCGATTTGAAGACATCTTCAGCAGGTTGCGACTAGGGTTCGATAACCCAGTAGCCGCCGCCTAAGGTTACAAAATTGAAGGCCATCCTTGTTAGATATCGCATCTAGGGTTCCAAAATTGAAGACCTAGGGTTTCAATTCTGCACTTGAGTTGCTTGATTTTGTGGAAGTTAGTGGGAGCAGGTCGTAGGAAGAAGAAAGAACTGGGCGTTCCTTTTTTCCTTGTTTCTTTAAGAGAAAATCAGCTTTCTCTTATTTGCAAAAAGGCCCCTCAACTTTGACCAAAGAGATAAGTATTGAGATACAAGTGCTAAACCGTCTGTTTGAAGATCAAAGAAACTTGAATCAGGTGTTTTCTGTTTCTATTTGTTTCAGTGTTGGTTTTCTAATTGTTTCGATTTCAGTTTCGTTTTAGTCGTGTTATTTGTTATCTTGGCAGAAGACGGGAAGGTGCAAATCGAAAAGTTTGACGGGAAGAAGTTTGGTTGGTGGAAGATGCAGATTGAAGCATTACTTTGTCAGAAAGACTTAGATGTAGTGCTCAAGGATGAAAGGCCAGAAAAAATGCCACAAGCAGATTGGGATAGGTTAGATAAGAAAGCCAGAGCAGTGATAACGCTTTCTCTATCGGAGAATGTTGCATTCAACATCCAGAAGGAGACCTCAGCAAGAGGAATGATGGCAGCATTATCGAATATGTATGAGAAGCCTTCTGCAGCGAACAAGGTTTATCTTATTCGAGAGCTTGTGAATACTAGGATGAGGGAAGGTGATTCAGTTACAGCGCACATCAATAACTTAAACTCGATATTGTCTCGGTTGGTGTCTGTGAACATCAAGTTTGATGATGAGGTTCAAGCCCTATTGTTATTGTCCTCATTACCCGATAGTTGGTCCGGAACCGTAACTGCTGTTACGAGCTCTTCAGATACGAGCAAGTTTACGTTTGTGAAGATGCGGGATCTTATTCTGGGCGAAGACGTCCGAAGAAGAAGTTCAGGTGGATCATCAGGTGATTTAATGCATGTTGGCAGAGGAAGGAAGAATAACAGATGTAGTGGCAGCAAGAACAGAAAGAAGAGCCAGTCTAGGGCTCGAAATGATGTTACCTGTTGGAACTGTAAAGAGGTTGGACATTTCAGGAATCAATGTCCAAATGAAAAGAAAGAAGTTAACGCTGCAGTAGACCACTCAGATGATGAAGTTTTGATCTGTAATGTGGAGAGCAGTGTGGATTCCTGGGTTATGGATTCGGGTGCTTCATTTCACGCTACCCACAGCAGTGAAGCACTACGGAATCTTAAAATTGGGGATTTTGGCAAGGTACGACTTGCAAATGATGAAGTCTTAGATGTCACAGGCTTGGGTGATATTGACTTAGTTACTCCAGTCGGATCTACGTGGACTTTAAGAGACGTGAGAGTTATTCCAGGCTTGAAGAAAATGCTTATTTCAGTCGGGCAGCTGGATGATCAGGGTCACGAGGTTAAGTTCGGTAGTGGACAGTGGAAGGTAATTAAGGGAAATTTAGTAGTTGCACGTGGCAAGAAGAGAGGCTCATTGTACATGGTCAGTGTACCGCCCGAGGGAGAGGTTCTCCCAGTTCAGAAGAAGACCAAAATCCGGTTCACAGAATCTCGTGGGCAGAAGAAGGTTTGCTTTGCAGATGGCAAACCCAGAGTCACAGGTCAGATTCAGGTTGAACGTGCTAGAAAAGGTTCAGTAAAACCAGTCAGGGGCATTCGTGGCAGTGGGAGCACGGGTCGTGCTTCAGTCAGAGTTACCAGACGACAGTGGGTTAAGAGAACCAGTATTCTAGCTGTCAAAGTCTCTCCAGTTGATTATCTGCTTTATTCGGAGAGTGTTTGTTCTCAGGATGTTCCAGGATCGGGCAGTTCGTGTCAGTTGGAGCCGATAGGGACAGAGAACGAGTCACAAGTAGTGACTGATGAGTTGAAGCTCAGTGGGAGCTTCAATGGGCCTTCAGGTTAACCGATGAGAAGGCCGCCCACAACTAGTGAAGATGGAATGTTTACAGAGGTACTTATGAATATGAAGTTGCATGGAGTGCAGTTTGAAGTTGTCAAAGCCTCCAAGTGGGAGATTGTTGTTTTGTGGAGGATTTGACTAGCAGGGGTGTTCTTAGTTACACTCCTTCTACATCTAGCAGGGGTGTTCTGTGTTATACTCCTCCTACAGCTAGCAGGAGTATTCTCTGTTAGTAAAGTTTAAAGTCAACAACCCTAATTGTAACCCCCTATATATACTTCTCATTCATGTCTGTAAACTCTTGAGCACCTAATAAAGAAAAGAACTAGTTGTGGGGGTGGATATAGATCAGATTAGACCGAACCACTATAAATCTTGTGTTCTTGTTCTTGTGATTTAGAGTATGTGAGTGTGTGTGCTTGTTGCAGATTGTTCTTGTGTTTGTGGAATTGTGTTCTTGGTCCCAACATGTGGAACTTTTACATGTTGAGAAGGGAAACTATATAAAGTTCTTCTTGATACTCATTATAGTTCTGGTGCAACAATAGATGGCTTATTATTTTGGCATTGAAAAAATTGCTTTCTATTTTGGCATTGACAAAAGGAAAACCATATAAAGTTCTTTTTAAAAAACTAGTACATTAAAAAAGTGTTTGACATTGACAAAAATTCTTTTTATTTTGGCTTTTTGAGACGGGGTAAAAAATTGTTTTTCAAAAGCCACAGAAACCTGGGTTTTAAATGGCTTTTGACTTTTTTAATATATAAAATTACAAATTTAACACCATCCTTTAAAATAACAACTAAACATGGAAACTTATCATATCTTTTTTTATCATTTTACTATTTCTCATCACAAAAGGTAATCCAAACAATTTTTAAAAAACTTCTTTTTGTAAAAAGCAACAAGTCAATAAGGGTGAACGGGTCCCTGGCCGTTGGCCCAGTGGACACCAAAGGCAATGATAAGGCTTGGGAACCGGCTTTGGTCTGGGGTTCGAGTCTTGGAGCCATCAAGGTTTTACACATAGGTGGGGGTCACTCTCTATTAATCACTCGTGCGAGTACCTGTGTGGTTTTTCCTTAAACGCCTAGCCAAACTCTGATGCCAGTGTGGGCCCGGTTAAGACAACATAACTGGCCAGAGTAGGGTGGTGGTCTCCCATTGCGGGAGGTGCGACTTTGGTTGCATAAATTGAAAGTCGCCGTTCTAAAAAAAATAAGGGTGAACGGGGTGGGTGGGTGAAGTGGGGTAATTGAGTGAGTTTACCTCGCGGTAACACCACCGCCAACACTTGGGTGAGTGGGGTGATTAAGTGTAAGCGGTGAGTAGTCACCGAAGAGGGAAGAGGAGAGAGAGTTGGATAATGGTAGGGCTCACTCTTTTCAACCAATCATAATTTCTTTTTGTTTTTTATATTTAAAAATATAGTTTACCTCTCCTCTCAAGAGAGGTGACCCCTTAAAATTTTGGTTAAAGCCCCCATTCGCACATCTTGGAAATAATTTCTGAGTCCGCCACTCTAATATTATGTGTGATAATATCTTATGGCCCCATGATATTCTTAGACAATATAACTTCATTAATTGCTTTAGAGCATTCACATCCAATCCATCAAATTATACATACATTCCACTAAAAAACAACTCCTATATCAATATATTTTCACTAAAAACAAATACTTTTTCTCTCTCCTTTTCAATTAAATAATATTATCATTACATTTTTCTCTCTCCTTCACTCACAACCACTTTCAAGATATATTAAAAAAATTATACTGGGTGAACAGTGTCCCCTCAAATATACAGATGAACAGTAACATTTTCTCTCTCCTCCACTCACAACTACTTTTTATACCCTTTATAATATAAAAACTCCCCCTCACATTTTTTGATGGATAGAATGTGAATGCTCTTATATTTGCTATTATAAGGGTGAGAGGGGCACTCCCCTCTTAGGGGAGTCCCATCTCTTACGCACACCCAATCCGTTTATGTCACGTCAACTCCCCTCTTAAACTCCCCTCGCACCCCAATTTGATGGCAGCACTCCCCTATTAGATGACTTGTTTTTTTATTAAAAAAAAAAAGAAATAATTGATTGGTTTGAAAAGATGGTGGCCCCACACTCTCCCCCTTCCTTCTTCGGTGACTTCACCCCGACCCACCTCCCGATTGCCCTCCATCCGCCTTCGGCGGCACCCTCCCCGCTCGGTAAAACCGGTCCCCGCATGGGGTCACCGAGGGTGCCCCGGACACCCTAAGCTAGCTTGAAACCAGGTGTCACGTAACCAAAACAACTAAATGAAACAACAAGTCAACAAGAAAGTAAACGAATCGAGCTCCAAGAATGTAAATAGGTATCCTAAGAATCGTTAATGTAAATTACATGATCAATAAAGAATACAGCAACCACACTTTGTATCAGCTTTGGTTTTATAACTTCCAAAACTAAACAAACCTTGTGTTTTCTTACACGTTTTCCGGATTCAGAATATGTTGTGTTCATACGTGTGATTGCCGTTCCAAAGAATGTGTATCGTTTCTGCTGGATGGCGACTATTATTAAAAAATACGGTTATGGCATGTTTTGTCACACGGATATGGGCAGTCTATCTCTTCAAATGCACTCCTGTCGTAAAACCAGTCTCCAACTGCTTCTGCAATCGTCTATAGTAACATTCGTGGTATCAGTTAGTTCCAAAAATATTGATCAAACCTTTCAAGTCATGCATCTGGGTAACGGGCCAAAACGGATCTGAAATGACCCGCAAACATTTTTATTAATAGTAGATGGTTTGAAATATGAATCCAAAACTATTATTATGATACTTTTGTATTTAAAAGAAAATCAATTCTTTACCTTTTACTTTTTAGCTAATTATCCTTGTTTGACCCGTCAGCGATAAATTATAACTCAAGTCGACTCACTTATAAGAGAACAAACGGGTTGGCCCACTTTACCTTGTTACTCAACATGGGTGAATCGCTCATATACCATGTCTCTTGTATTTCAGTTTGGCAGTGGGCATAGCAAGAGTTGATAAACATCCCTCTTGGTGAAGAAGTGCCAAAAAATCCATCCAATGCGCGTATGAACTCCAACCTGAATTCTGTAAATCAAAAATATAACCATTAGTCAATATAGAGTGCAGGTCAAGATACCCGGGAAATTTGGATTGACCCGAAACACCATTTGTCTATATAATTACAATAATGATTTATCTTAGGGTGATTAGGGACCTTGTATGATCTCAATTTGATCAGATGAACACTGCTCAATATCCATTTTACAGTCGTGCCATTTACCATGAGGATCAACTACCCCAGGAGCCACTGCATTCTTTATCTATAGAATGTAAACCGCAATGTATCAAAAACATCAAAAGTAAACCGTTTATATTATGTCCTGAACACTGCAATATATACTGAACTGTTTGTCTAACCTGCCATGAATCATAGGCCGCGTTTGTTACAAAAAGTGGTGTTTCTATTTCTTGGACCACGTTTTCAGGGAAAAAGCACTGCGAAAACCGAAAAATATTTAAAATTTGAGAAAGTATAAAAGTTGGAAAATTTGTAAAACACATTTTATCTTACTAAACTATTGTTCATCTTGGAAGTGCATGATGGGGGCAGACTTTTGGCTGATCCCTACAACAGAAACAAAAGAAAAATTAACCACCAGAAGATGCAATAAAGTATAGAGTAAAAAGCCATTTTCGTCCCTGAGGTTTGGCCAGTTTTGCGACTTTCGTCCATGGTTTGTTTTTCCGCTTCTGGATCCAAAAGGTTTGAAATCTTGCCATTTTCATCCGGCTCATTAACTCCATTCATTTTTCTCCGTTAAGTCAGGGGTATTTCCGTCTTTTTTGTTAACTTGGAAGGCAATTCGGTCTTTTTCAGGGGTATTTGATCTTTTTACATAAAGTGAAAAAGACCGAATTGCTCTTTAGGTTAACAATAAAGACGGAAATACCCCTGACTTAACGGAGAAAATGGATGGAGTTAACGAGCCGGATGAAAATAGCAAAGATATCAAACCTTTTGGATCCAGATGCAGAAAAACAAACTTTTGGACGAAAGTCGCAAAACTGGCCGAGCCTCAGGGAAAAAAATGGCTTTTTACTCTAAGGTATAAACATTAAACTCAACAATGCTGAATGTGTAAATGTTTTTCGTGATTCTAATTCTATATAGGGTGTAAGAGAGTACATGTATATTGACCACATCATCATAAAAGGCCTCGAGGCGTCTTTTTCCAAACAGATCCTTCCTGTTTATAAATAACTATGTTATTACTATGCTGAAAAATAAGTAAATTAAGGCAAAGAAAAGGGTTGTGATTAATGATTATATCTTACGAGTTAATAAAATAACCGGCATCAGCAAGGCATTTCACTGTGGTGCTCGCAGGAAAAAACGCTTTAAATTTATCGCAGTGCAATATGGATGCCAGTCCACCAGCTGAACATCCAGAGAGAATGGCCTATCATAAACATCTACCGATTAAGTAGCTATCAAGCGTATAAAGTAGTATTCGGGTTCGATTTATGAATCGTTGTATCATACATTTTCAGCATTAATCATTCCCTTTGCTAATAAATCCTCAATGACAGCATTGAATATCCTTGCTCCTCTAAAGTGAAGATTAGTTTCCTACAATATTTAAGAAAAAGGAAAACCGCCGTGCATTTATTAGAACAAATTATAAGTTCGTAGAGATAATAAAGCCAATACTAGAACTTACTGGATCGACGTTTTCGACATCACCCGTAAAGGATGCACCATCACAGTATCTGACCTTGATCTTATTCCAGTTGTAGAAATCTGTAAATATTTTTAAAACACATAAACAATGAAAACATGATGATGTACGATAATATGATATCTCGGTTAAATATGTAACTTTTTACCAGGGTTGTATTGAGGCTCGTCATGTAAAATCCCGGAGAAAGCAACCTGTTCCATCATTTGTTTGGAGGAGCCTAAACGGGTCAAACTACGGGCGAGACAAGTAGAGACATTGTTGCACCATCCTCCTCCCTTGTAAATATAATCATAAAAAGTAATATATAAACCATACTAGCACATTAGCAACATTGCATCAAGAATCATTTGAACTGTTAAGGCTCATTATCATTTCAGTAAAACTATCAATGCATTCTGGTCAACACATGCTTATCAATGTCATGCACTAAACACTGGACACATGTAGCACGCACGATTCTCTATTAATTATCGGATTACAGGCAGTGAGAAACGAACCTCAATGTGTACTAACCAGTTGTTGATTCCTGCACCAGATCCCATGTTCCAGTGATATGCAGGTGGACTCCCATCCAAACAAACTGCAGAAAATCATGTGTCAAATAATAAATACACTAACTTCAGCTATTCTATTTTTTTTCCAAGAGAAGAAAGGGTGAATTTGAGTTTTAGTTGGTTTACCGGCTCCTATATCCACTGCACTTTCAAGATAAGTAATATTAACATAAAAACCATACGTTCTCATCACGCGTAGTGAACCTATCAGTATCACACATAGCCATAGCCATGTCTTTCTGATCATCATCCTGCTAATTGATCAAAAACACGAGAATAAAACACTTTTTACTTTCAAAATCAAATTGAATAAACTAGTGCACTTTTTGTATCCATGTTGAAAGATTTTACTTGTAGTTGAAGACAACTAATATTCATAGTAAAGTGCACACCACCAAAGAAAAGACATAATTAAAGCTGTAGTGAAATAATAGGAGCACAAAAGTAAGTTGCTAGTAGCTACATTCATCATCATGTCGCTTCCTCCACCCTAACCAACAACTGACAGAGCAAAACCTCATGGAAATATCAGATTCAGCATCCGGATCTAAATAAATAACTCGTTTAACTACACTATACGACTCGTATCATTACTGTTCGAATCCTTAAACAATACGATAAACGATTACACAATCAAAAGTCATAAACTACATATCAATCACAAATTTAACGTGTTTTCTTAATAATCTGGCGAAATGACTGCATAAACAGGTGATTTACATGAAGATGATGAACAGGCAGCAAAAACTGAATCAATCAACACAATTCAAACTGTACCATTACTGTTTAAATCTAATCAATCTATAAGCAATACGATCAACAATTACACAATCAAATCTTAACAATCTGGCGAAATGAACTGCATAAACAGATGATTTACATGAACATGACGAACAAAAGGCGAAAAATGAATCAAATCAACACAATTCAAATCGTACGATCAGTGTTCGAACCTGTTAACAATACGAACAATGTTAACTACATATAAGTCACTTATCTAACCTGTTTTCGTAATAATCTCGAGGAATGAACTGCATACAGAGGAGATTCACATGAACATTATGAACAAACAGTAAAAATAGTATCAAATCAACAGTTATAAACTTATAAACTACATATAAATCACGAATTTAACCTGTTTTTCGTAACAATTTCGCGAAATGAGCTGCATAAACAGGTGATTTACATGAACATGATGAGCAAACAGCAAAAAATGACTCGAGTCAACAGTTTAACGACGCAAAGGATGAAGATAAACAGATTTAGATGAAATTACAGAACAAAATGAGTTGGAATTGATACCTGTTAGTGACGGAAACAGATTGCGAACGATGATATCTCGAGAAACTGAATGTAATCTGCCAAAAAAAAGAAGAAAAAACTCGAGAGTTGTTGTTGTTCAGTTTGAAAAGGAATTAGTTGCAGGAAGGAATGGCAGTGTACTGGAGTGTTTTATCTTCTTTATATTATCGCACAAATTTATAGCGAAAATGGAGTAATAAAATATTATATTCAAAATTGTTTTGAAATACCATTCGCCGCTTGTAAGAAATATTGTTTTGTACTTTTTATTAAGAAAATTAAACGAAATCCTTCATGCTTTATATAAAGTTTGTAAACGTAGACAGAAAATACAAATTTTAAAAGGGTGTACCTATTGGCACACCTATTTCTCTATCTACACACTTTAAAAGATGTTTTTTATCCTTATATGTACACCTTGGAGTGTCGAACTGTGGCCAAAACGCGGTGTTTTGGTCCGGTTAACCTAACAAAGACTGACGGGTTTCTGACGGGTCTGTTGACCGGACCAAAACACCGAGCTTTGGCCGGGTTTTGGTCCTGTCAATCAGACAAAAGACTGACAGCCGGTCTGGTTGACAGGACCAAAACGCGGCCAAAGCTCGGCGTTTTGGTCCGGTCAACAGACCCGTCAGACACCCGTCAGTCTTTGTCTGGTTAACCGGACCAAAACGCCGTGTTTTGACCACAGTTCGACACTGCAGGGTGTGCACATAAGGACAAAAAACACCTTTTGAGGGTCACTATCTACACACCAAGTGTGTAGATAGTTTGGGCCTTTTAAAATTTGTAAACATAGAAAATACAAGAGAAAAAAGCATATTAGATCTAGGGCTGTTCATGAGTCGAGCCGAGTCGAGTTAGGCCAAGCTCGGGATCGGCTCGATTATAAACCGAGCCGGCTTGGCTCAGATTTGAAACCGAGCTGAAAATCTAAGCTCTGGCTTGGCTTGGCTTGGTTTTAAATCGAGCTAGGTCGGCTCGGCTTGGTTTGGCTCGATTTTAAAAATACAAATTAATACATAGCTCTCAAAATTTAGTATTCTAAAATATTATTCAATACATTAAAAGCACATATTCAAAGTAAGTTCAATCTAATACATTACAAGCCAAAATCACGTTCAACAACGCAAAATAAGTTTTATATTTCAAGTAAATACGATATTTGTTCATTAGCACGACAATCAACCTTTAAATATATCATAGATATCAAACTAGAAGCCTAAATACATGTAAATAATAATTATTTTTTTTGTAATATATTATATGTATATAAAAATAAAATATATTATAAGTAAAATAATTCGAGCTAAGCCGAGCCGAGCTACCAAGCGAGCCAAACCGAGCCAATTTGGCTCGTCACGAGGCGAGCCGAGCTAGGCTCACTTTCTAACTGAGCCGAGCCGGCTCGACTCACTTTCAAACCGAGTCATATCGATGGCTTGTCACGAGCCGAGCCGAGCTAGGCTCACTTTCTAACCGAGCCGAGCCGGCTCGGCTCACTTTCAAACCGAGTCATATCGAGCGAGCTTTTTCCGAGCTAAAACTGAGCGAGCTTCAAGACGCGAGCTTTTTGGACAGCCTTAATTATATCATTGATTGCAAATATAAATTTTTACAAATTTACGACCAACGATTACCAAAACTAATGTAACTAAACATATTAATTTTTATTAACATTTGCTGACACGGTTTGTTTCAAGTTATAATTTAGCTTGTTTCTTACATATCTGCGACATCTCTGTCAGTTTAGCGAGTTTCTCGTTTATCCTACGGTCCGACTCAATTACTTGTTGTAGAATTTGTCCAAGTTAAAAACATGTGCTCTTTGTTCGAGTTAGTTATTTTTTACCTATAAACTAATATATAAATTAGAATTTGCTTTCATTCTTTTTAAAAAGGAACAAGATATGACTTCACTAAAAATATTATGAAGAAAAGGCTTGTTCACATTATTTTTGAGCGTTACGCTTTTTTGATGTTACCAAATTGTCATAGCCAACAAAAAAAAAAGTAAAGATAATATAAGCTTAAAAACAAATAAAAAAAAGACAATAAGGAAAGGGAGAGAGAAATAGACAGGATTAGAGAAAAGGTGAAGCTTCAAAATGAAGCCAGTCACCAAATAAAGCACCACTTAAATACCAAAATAAGTTACAACCAAATCAGCCTAAGATATAACCCACATAAGCATAAACAAACAACAAAACTAAGTAAGTGTACATACAAAAAATCACAAAATGTTGCTAATTGATAGTATATAAATTTCATCATTTTGATGAACAAACGATATAGGAAAACGTTAGTTGCAGTCACGTGCAAGACATGTGAGGACAAGTCCGTCTTTTTTACCTCCTGTTTTATATCACTGTCTTCTCTCTAGTTAGCATTTTTTTCCACTAAAACCATCTCTCGATTATATGTTGCCATCAAGAACAATGTTGACGTCGAAGATGCTTTGGAGAATTTCCATTTTAAGCAACTTGAACCGATCCCAGGAAAATGGGTGTGGATTGCCTAAAGGAAGTATTAGATGTTGAAACTGTTGGTTTTCCCCTAGCGGAACAAGGAATCGTTAGTGAAGTGATGAAGCTGAAAAATTAGATGACCACACTAGTGGTGGAGCATTGGTGTTAGGGGATTCTTTGTAAAAAAAGGCTTGTTTTCCATCAAAGGTAGGGGAGTGCAAAGGATGCGAGTTGGATAGCAAATGTGGTACCACACTACAGGTGAGAACCCTGCCCCACCCATGCGGTCTCGTGGTTTTAAGGCTACACAGTGTGGGTGTGGAAATCCGACGTGGAAGTCAGTCCACGCCAAGCTGACTACCCTGTGTCCGGCTGTGAGGACCGTGATCTTCTTCAATAAACGCTCCAACCGGATCGGTAATCTACGTGCAATGTGCGGAATCCATGCAAGAGATCGACATAAAGATCATACAGATATCGTTAAGATCACTTCTCATTAATGTTTGAAGAGTTACAAATCCTGGAGAAATTTTGTCAGAGCTTCGCTAGAGATTGCCAAAAACTTACATAACAAATGAACCCAACACCCTTATTTATAGAAGTTATGGCTTCGTACGAAGGCCCCTGTGGCTTCGTATGAACCGGGGTGTTAAGCCATAACATACAACCTTGAACTATTATGTCCCTTCGTACGAAGGGACTTACACAATACAAAACTAAGTCAAGTTCATACTAACACATACAATTACATTAAACATAGACTCGATACTAGACGTAAGCTACATACATATTGCATTCACACCGGCATGGAGCACGACGTTGTGTGGAGGTCGTGAAGAATTCCACCGACGTAGAGGCCAAATTTGGAGACGACGTGGCCGTGTGTGGTTGGTTGGTTCAAACCAGCCGTTGTTTGACTAAAAAAATTAAAAATAACTATATATTCACCTCTTTTAACCACATTTTTTTAAAACACGCAACAAATTCATCCATTTTGCTTTACTCATGAAGAACAACATGGTTTACTTGAGATGATCAGTAATTCAGATTGTATGAAATGGGAATAGGAAATTGTCCAACTAGGTGGCGCGGGCAATACACCAGTGAATATTATAAAAAAACTGGCTATGATGCTTGAAGCGGTTGCATCTCAAGATCTTTAGATTTGGCATGCATTCTTTGGTATGCCTGTTGCAAATAACGATTTAAATATTCTTAATCAATCATCTATTTGCAACGACTATATAAACTGTGTTGGACTCAAGGCTTCTTTTTTTTTGTAAACGGTGCGGAGTACAAATACGGTTACTATCTGACGATGGTATTTACCCGGATTATTCCGTGCTTGTAAAATCTTTTACACGGGGAACGACGTTAGATGAAAAACGAACTAAGTTTAATGGTTGACGGGTATGGGAACCTAATGCGGTTCACGAGCTGAATAGGTCGGATTTTGCGTTATTTAATCGAGTGAACTTGAACCATGGGTTTTCGGTACATGTTTCATTTGAGGACGTGATTCGAGACGGTTAGCTCGTGGATTTGGAAGTTTTGCATCCGGTGAGCTCTAACTTCCCTTTTTTACGTGTTTACTTTGGGGCTAGCATATATATGTAATTACGGGTTTTTTCTGTAGTTTTTTACATGTTATCTTGTGTCACACCCCGAATTTCCACGTATCACCGGTGGGCCCGGTGGGGAGTATCGTGACGTAATTGATGTCATCATAGTCAAACAACACAATATATAAATGCACAGTGGAAGCAAAAGATAAATATATTACATTCCGAATATAAAGTAATGTCAAAGTATTATAACGGAAAGTAAAGGATCCACAGGCGGATCAATAAAAGAACACTGTTCAACAGACTTTAGGCATCTAGAACTTGCAAGATTCCTTATTAACGCCCTGAGCTTCCAGCCAATTACGTTCAGTACCTGTCACTTAACCCTTTTTGGAAAATACGTCAGTTTACACTGGTAAATACAATTAACCGACTCATTTGAAAAGGTTTAATAAAATTGATTTGAATGCACAAGGCACAACATATCTCTTATAACTTGGGACAATTATCTTTATAATCTTGTATACGGATTTACATGTTCGTTGTACGCTCAGGGCCCGATGTAGAAATCGAGTCAAGATTAACAGACACGCCACAAGTATAGGCCCACAAGAGAGTGAGATACCGTTTCCCTTATGCACTGTCAGGGGTATGCCTACACCTCGTGCATAAGGCGTGGCCATTTTATAATACAATGATGTCAGGGATATCCGGGACATGGTCATTAACCCCTAAAGGCTTTTATTTCAAACAATACAGATTAAAGCGGGTTACCTCAATAATTTAATCACAATCCGACTAAACATTTAATACCCGACCACGCAGTATTATTATAATACCGTATCCCAAGCCCGTATAGGGAAAATAAGTTAAAAGTATTTACCTGAGCTAGCAAAAGCAATTTATACTCAGCCGTATATTCTAATCAGCAAGCGCAAGTACTTCTGCTGGGGCTCTCAATCTGGAACGAAGGTTTTATTAACCCTTTAGATTTCTAACGGGCCTTTAATTTAGCCTTAGCTTAGACCGGTCAGTTTCAAAGGATAAATACGGTTTAATCGCATGGAAGGCGAAAACCGGGAATGGAATGTGGTTTGGACCCAACAAGTTTGAAGACTTGTTTCATATGGGTATAATAACCACACTCTGGATTTTGAAGTAAAAATGATAAGGTTTGACCCGTTTCGGCTAGTTTATGTAAGCTAGTTACATAAACCGAACCGTGCGCGCAAAAAGGCGTAACGGGTAACCGTAAGAGTCCTACACAAGTTTCCTAAGTTAATATACTCTAAAGAGGTTGTGGTATCAGTAGGATACCTTCCATAATGCCCGTAACGAGTTTAAATCCAATATACGCCCCGTAGGGGTATTTCGGTCATTTTAAAGATTATAAAAGAGGTTTCTGAGTTCTACAGGAAATCTGAGTTTTCCGAACAGTTTATAATGTCCAAAATACTCTATTTATTATATAACATCAGTAGCAACTGGAATCGGGTCAAAATACCATGTAGAACTCAAGTTATGTCCGAAAAGGGTATATTCGGTATTTACCGAATCGATGCCATAACCGCAGGTTGTGAGTAGGTTAAAAATAATTAAAAATCTTTAAAAATCCCAAAATATTATTTTACATCAGTGTGTAAAAGGTTTGGTGTTGAAATTTGGGTTTAGATAGGCTTTATGCTAATTGCGCCTTTTAATTACTAAAGTTTCCGTAATTGCGCTATTTAGCATAACTCCTATTCTAGACCTCGGATTGACGTGAAATTTTAGGGACATGCTTAGAAATCAGTAACTAAGGTTATTTTCCTGTCACATGTCCAAAATTCTCATTTTAAAGTAAAAAGGGCGTTATGGTCAACTTTTAGGCGTTTAACGGAAATATGTAAAAGACTCGGACAAACAACGAACCGGTCACAAAGGGTTGCACCATCATGTAACCTGGTCCTAAGAGAGTCCTAAGGCATATCTAAATCATACCACAACGGGTCAGAACTGAAGTCAAAGCAAAAGTCAAAGCTTTGCGACTTTCGGTTCCGAACCGGGTCAAAATAGTAAATGGTCGGATCAAACAAGCTTAGACTAGTTAATATACCTATTATCATGTTACATGAATGTTAAAATAGGTTATACGCCTTCTACGTTGCTACTTATGCGCTAAATCGAAAATTAAGCTTCTGTTGACTTTTTATAAACAACTTTGACCCGACATTTGACCTAGTTAGAATGGGAATCAGAGGGTGCTCTTTTAAGGGTTTAAAGCCCACATGATTACCAACTTATAACCACCTTCGATTCGATCAATCGCTGGACCAATGGCGATTAATCATTAAGTCAACCGTTACTTACGACGGTTTGACTTCTAAGCTAAAACTAAGCGAAAACTCAATAAGGAAAGGTCAAGCATACTTACAAAGGTCCTATGCACGACTAGGGAAGCTTAGAAGGAGGTCTTGGGCTTCAAAAATGATCAGATGAAGAAGGAATGGATCAATGATCAAAGTTGCAACCAAAGGCCTTTATATAGTGATTTAATCACCATGGATTGTTGACACACAACACTACCAATGGTTCTTGATCATCAACAAGTGTCCCTAAATGTCTAGGGGATGTTTAGGCAGCTCTTGGAAGTGTTTAAAGGCAACATAAGTCGTTTACATGGGCTGAACAGGCACAAAAACGATTTTCTGCATCTGGGCGCGTCAGGCGGCCCGCGTAAGGCCTTCACAATGTTTATGCGGGCCGCGTGAGCCTTCAGATCTGACTCCAAATCTTTTCATTAATTGCATGCTGGCTCCTGGTTCTTCGAAAGGTCAACTTAACTTATCTCTTGCACTTTGACCCCTTCCAAATTACTTACAAGGGCCCCTAGACTTTTACCTATCATGCTAAGTCCTTGATTACCTTGTTATTACCCGAAAAGTCTTAACTTCCAACATTGACGTTTTTAACCCCTCATGTACGAAATCGATCATAACTTTCTCATTTTACAACGGAACTTTATGAAATTTTAATAACTTATTCTAATGAGCATAATTTACCTTTACCAAGCTTCGGGTTTGCTAAAAGGTCACTCAGAGGTATAACTTAAACATGTTGACACATTTAACCCCTGTAGTTTGTAATTTCTCACTTTTTTCACAATGAGCTTCGTATGATCCATGAATCATTCGTTTAAGGGTATAAACGTCATGTAGGGGTATTGTAGGGCATATTTATCTATTGTTGACATTTCGAACCCTTGAATTCACATACTTTCTATGTTTGTCAACTTTAGTCCCTCTATCGCATTTATTAACACGTTCAAGCTTATGACACGTGTCAATGCATTATAGGACGCAAATTTTCGAGGTGTTACATCTTGTTAAATTAGCAAACGAGTTTCGAAGTAAAAATATTTATTAAATATTATCTCATGGCACGGTAGCTTTCATGATGTATGGGTCGATAGGGTTTTTGGTAGCCTTGCTTAGGAGTGTGATGGGGGTATTGGTGTTGTTAGTGACGAACTTAATCCATAGTCTAGTAAGACAACAAGGTTATAGATGTGTGTGTGTGTGTGTGTCGATGTGCTTTTGTGTGATATAGCATCCTAGAGGTGCATGACGCGGGATTTCTCGTGATGGGCTTGTTACCTTCGGGGTGGCGTTAGGTCACGAGGAGCACCTTTGAGGTGCTTAATTGATGGTCACGGTTTTTGACAATGATGTAGCCCTAGTGGCAGCGATGGTTTATGTGGAGGACGTTGATAACAGCCTGACCTAACGAGGAGGGTTACATGCGACAAAATAAGATGAGCCATGGTCACTTCTTAGTGATTTGAACTAATTACGTGTTAGGTTGCCACCTAATGTGTTTTAATTTTTCACGCTTGATGAAATGGTTGGTGTGTTGTATACTTGTGGTATGATGATTATTTTGGGTGGCTGTGATTCGCACTAAGGAGTCTCTTGGTACGTTTTTTTTATGAGATGGGTATGGAGGTGTGGTCGTAGGTGGCAAGCCTAGTGATAATGTGTCAGGTGTGAGATGTTATATGTAGGGTTGTGAGTCATTGGGCAACAGGTTTAGTAAGGAACGAAGCGGTTCGGGTGTTAATGTGTTTTGAAGATGATGTTGGTATTTTATAAAAACCGTGTTTTGACAATAAACTACTGAGTTTTTATGTGTCTTTTATGTTTAAACTAATCTGTTAGAACTCACTCGCCGTAGCTGCCTTTTGTGTATGTTAATTTGTTCGCATGTATGTAGTTCGTCCATTTGTACCCTTATAGGTCTGATCAGAGACGTCTCTGAGAATTCATGTACTCTGTTCGAGCTCGAAGAAATGTGTCATTCCGTAATGTTTATTATTATTGTTATTATTTTTAAATCAAATTAGTATCGGACTCAATAAACCTAATGCCAAATGAGCTAAATTCTAAACCATAAAAAAATGATTTGTAAATGGGCCTATGTTGGAATTGTTATGTGTTTACTATTTAAAAAAAATTAACATATAGGTATCGGATTTGTTTTACAAATCACGTGCCCCTCGAAATCATGGGCCTTGTGCGGAGGTCCTCCCTGCACACCATCAAAGCCGCCACTGGGTCTGATACTACTGTATATAGTATTTCGTGTTTTGTACATATACTGAATTTCCGCAATGCAAAGGAGTTTCGCTTGTTTCAGTTTTCAATTTAAGGAGCAACTAGGATTAAGACCCGCCTGCGTTGCGCACGTGAGTACATCGTAAACATTGAATGGATTGGTCCAAACGTTATATGATGCATTAACCATATGAAAACACACATTTCGACGTCTCCAGTTGAACCTCAATGTAACCTGAACTCAATGTAACCTGTACAAGCATTGTGATTGGATCAAACGTAAAGTAAATCAAATTCATATGGAACAATCATAACGTATTATATGTGACCCAACTCATACATAGAAACGTAACGGGTATGAAGGAAAATCTGCATATGTAATCGAAAGGGATTAATTGGAGCTTTTGACAAAAAAGGGAGAAAAAGAAACCATAATTTGACTCCACTTGGTTCGAAACAAACTTTACGAAACATACATAAAATATACATGAAAAATATTATATTTGACCTGAATTATTTCCCAAAAAAGTTTACGTCGAAATGTAGAACATCTTGAATTTATACCAAAACGTACATAAAAATATGCACGTAAAAATGGTTTCTTTTAAACGAAAACGTATTATATTTTACCTGACTCGTCTATAAAAAAAGTTTACGTCCGAATGTAGAACAAAACATATTTATACCTACCCGTACATAAAATATGCACGTAAAAAATAGTTTTTAAGTAAAGGAAGTATAGGGTAAACCGAAACAAAACATTAGTAAAAAGTTTAATAGGTTAAAAACGTTCGTAAAACCGTGCCAAGTAGCACCAATGCCACAACGGCATCGACTCTCAACATCGTAAAAATAAAGTAGATAAAATGGGAAAAATTACACTAAACGAAAAACAGATTTAAAATCGTTGAACTACGCACTCCCGTTACAGTGTGTTAATGCGAAGAAATTAACCAGAAACGTAAAACGTAGAAAATAATAACTTAGTCGATCTAGGACCCGCCCGTTGCGGCGAACTTGTCAATAGGGAAAAAATGGACACTTTGCGACAGGTCTATCAAATATGAAAATAGAGCAAAACACGTTGAACCTCACATGCACGCTATGGCGTGTTAACTCGCAAAATTTAGAACGAAACGTAAAACTTGCGAAAGATAAAAAGTATAGAGGACCAAAGTTATAAATAATAAAGTGTTGTGTTAAATTATAAAAGATGGAAAACTTTGGGTTAAAAGTAAAAAATTTAAATGGGGTTAAAATACAAAATATGAACATGTTTGGGTTAAAAGTGAAAAATCAAAGTTTTTTTTTTAAACACTCCTCAAGCTTGGGATAGAGTTGCTAATTTATATATGGAAATTAGGTCTCCTGATGACACACAAGTTGTTTACTTCTAAATTTCTGATTGTGAAGAGAAGAAAGCAAAAGCCCAATTATATTGAAGAAGGCAGAATCCTAGAAGTATTACGAAGCCCAATAAAATTTAGATGGATCAAAGCCTGATATTTCTTTGGAGTTATATATGTGTATATAGTAAATGAACCCGTATTATGCGATGGGTACTTGGTTAGTATCGCTTGATAATATCCAGAAAAGATGGCGATGCGTATAACACATCGATTGAAAGCAATAAAAACAAATATCAGTAATGGATTCTATAGCCCACTTGGTTAAATAAAACAAATTTCGCCTATAAAACTAAAATAGATTTCGTTTATAAAACCCAAAAGTTGTGTAGCCCACTTGCTTAGACCTTTGCTTTTAGAATAAAGAGATCCGGGTTCAATCCCCTTCGCCATAATCATTTTGCGTTTTGCAAAAAGAAAAAAGAACACCCGAATCGGATGAACCAGGGGTCGAACTCGAGAGTGTGGAGTTGTGAGCTACCAAGCCAGCCAATGAACAGGGGCGAAGGATTTAAGGGGCGGGGAGGGGCGCCCGCTCCCCCGAACTTTTCGGTCAGCAATGTTATATATGTACGTTTCGTATACGATTTTGTAGGTATATACGTTTTCAACCCCCCGGTTTTATAAAAAAAATAGGTATATACGTTTTCGACCCCCCCTGTTTTAATTTTTTTTATTTATATAGTCCAAATCATTATATTTGGTAGAATACTAGAATGTATATTATATAACCCAAATCAAATCATTATATAGCCCAACTTAAAAGCCCACCCTATAAAAAAAACCCAAATTCGTTTACTTTGGGACATCAGCCACAAGCCAGAACTGCAGAAGGGGGGGGGGGACACAGGTTCCAGAACTGTTCGACTTCAGCTTCTTGTTCGAAAACAGAAGCCAAAACACTGCTCGTTGTTGTGGTCTTGTACTCTTGTTCGACTTCTTCAATCTTCATAAGGTTAAAAGTATGTGTTTTTTATCTTTAGGTTTAATTTAGGGCTACAATTTATGTGATCTAGGTTGGAATTAGGGGTGAAATTGGTCTGAATTTTTGCCCTAAACTTGTTGAATCTTTCTGTAACTATGTCTAATTTTATTTGTTTAATCTTATTGTGATTTGATTTAGATAGAAATTAGAGTTTGAAATTTAGGGTGATTTGTTAACTTGTTTTGTTATTAGATTATGCTATGTGGAAAAATAAAATGATAACTTCTTTTTTAATGTTTGAGAACGTTTTTTATTTGATATTAATGTTTGACCCGACCCGAATCGAATTACCGACGTCCGACCCAAACATACACCTCAAAACTACGCGATAGAAATTTTTTTTAGGTCCGTTACTTTCCGACCCCCAAACTTTTTTTTTTCAAGCTTCGCCAAGGCACGTTATCGTAGACCATGATAGTAAATGCCTTACCTCGTAAATTATCCTTAAATCCTACGTAATTATGAAAAAAAAAACACGCACACACATGCCAAATATGATCTTCCAACACCCCAGCACCTTATGTTTTTTTTTTTTTTTTGCAAACTAGAGAAGTAGGGATGGCAATCAAACCCGAACCCGCTGGGTAAACCCGAAACCCGACACATTTGGGACGGGTTTGGGGTCGGTTAATCGGGTTTGGGAATAGCTTTTATTTTTTTCGCGGGTTTGGGATTTAGTGATGTACCCGTTTACCCGATCCAATTACCCGATAGAGTGTACCCGTTTACCCGATTGTATATCCGATATAATTTCTTTTATATTATTAAATATGTATATATATGATACATCCATTTTTTACACATATAGGTATTCTATTCCATATACATTGTAGTTATTTGATATATATTTTTATAATGACAATACAAAATGTAACCGATTAGTAATTACCCGATAAATACCCAATGGGTTTTGAGATGAGTATACCCAACGAATAATCTTTTTAAATTAACGGGTTTACCCGAAACCCGCGGGTATACCCGATGGGTATTTACCCGCTAGAAACCCGACGGGTTTTGGGACGAGTTTGGGACAAGATTATCTAACCGGGTTTGAGTTTGGGATTACCTAAACCCGTCCCAAACCCGACCCATTGCCATCCCTAAGAGAAGTCACATTATTATTGTTAGAAACTAACAAGAACACATTTATAGTCACACATTTAAAGAAGTTACATTATATATATATATATATATATATATATATATATATAGGGAGCCGCTAGAATGAAAACCACCTCGAGTTGTAAGAACCGCGAGAACTACACCCCACGGAGCGCTGTTCGCCATGATTTTTTTTACAAGTAGATGTGTATATTATAAACACAGCCGTAAAAAATCATGGCGAACGGCGCTCCGTGGGGTGTAGTTTTTTACACCACAAGTTTGGTGAAAAAAAAAAGAAAAAAGAAAAAAAATTAAAAAACACCAAACTAGTGGTGTAAAAAACTACACCCCACGGAGCGCCGTTCGCCATGATTTTTTACGGCTGTGTTTATAATACACACATCTACTTGTAAAAAAAAAAAATCATGGCGAACGGCGCTCCGTGGGATGTAGTTCTCGCGGTTCCTACAACTCGGGGTGGTTTTCATTCTAGCAGCCCCTATATATATATATATATATATATATATATAGGGGACCGCTAAAATGAGAACCACCTCTAGTTGTAAGAACCATGAGAACTAATATTATCCAATAACAAGCTGACATGTCATTTACCCACATGGCTTTTCTGAAGGTTAATATGGTAATTTAACCCCCCTTCTCTTTTCAATCAGCCACCGCCCCCCTGTCATTTCCGTTTTCCATTTTTCGATTTGTCAGAAATAATACGAATAGCACTGTAGATTTTATTGATCCCAATGTTTTCCTTCATTCTTTATATAACGAAGCTCTACTTCTTGAATCACCCCACACATTCACCTTCTGGCCTTTTCTTTTCTATCTACCAACTCCTAAAAACCTCCTTCATCAATCACCCCCCTTCACTGGAGAATCCCAAACCAAAATTCAAAAACACCCAGCAAAATGTATAAACCTCCGAGTGGCGACTTGGAAGGAGAAGTCGCCGATGCAGATAATCTTATCATTTGCACCCCACAACGGGGATCAGGAGCGGGGATTGATGTCGAAGGCACTCTGTTTCTGGAGCAGTTTGCTCTCTCTGGGACGCCGGTTACTGTGGGTGTTGAGCGAGGATCAAGTTCTGGTGGTTCCCGGACTCCATTGATGACCCCAAACCAGGCAACAGACATTGGTAACCCATATCCCGGTCAAAACCTTAATTTGACTTTTCTTAATTTTTTTTTGGGAACTGACTTTGCATAGGTATCAAAGAAAAATAAAAAGCGGGGGTTGAATGATGGGGGTTAACTTTATACTTGCTCACCCTCTTATGTTAATTGTGAAAATTAGTTTTTGCATTTTTTGATGTCAGTTCACCCACAATTCTTTTATGTTGTGTTTGTTATTCCTTTTTTTTTTTGTATACAAACAGATGTTTTTTGAGAGTGGGGGGTTGATTTTTTACGTTCAGTGTAAAAAAGTAGTTAATTGTTGGTCATCATAGTTTTTTTGTTTTTGAAAAAATATAAACACATGGTTTTGTGTGTATTCTTTTTTTGCTGCTGCACCCCCCACCCAATATTAGTTTTTTTATTGTAGTCGGCTTTTTATGACTGAGGTGTATAAAATTTTTTGGTGTGTTTTGTTTCGCAGACAATGCCCCAGAGTCAGAGGACGAGTGCTTTTCCTGGTTCACTCCAAATGGGACACGCTACTGGTGCCCAGCTGCTCCGGAAAACATAAAACCAAGAATCGAGGCCGTGTTTCAGCAATGGGAAGACGTCCCGGAGATGTATGACCTCTACGCAGGTCACTGTGGGTTTTCAACTAGGCTTGGGACAATTAAGCGAAAGAAAGGAGTTATCACGCACCGGTACATTGTTTGTTCCAACCACGGGAAGCCGCATAGCCAGAATAGGGACTTCAATAGCCTTGACGAGACATCGCTGAAGATAAGGCAGGCCACTTTCCGTGTGTGTGACTGTAAAGCTTGCATACGTGTGAGGTTTGATGAGTCATCTGGTGTTTGGGTGTTGTATCACTTTGAAGAGAACCATAACCATCCTATGGTCCCATCGCATAACAGAGATCTAACGAAAAAACGCCGGAAGCTTGATTTTTTTACTAAAGAATTCATCCATCGAGCAAGTCTTAGCAAGGTCGGACCGTCGATGGCACATAGGCTACAAGTTAACCTTTGGGGGGGCACCACAACGTCAAAGGGACGGCTGATGACTTTCGGAACTTTGCATGAAGGGTTCGCATGTTCATTGGTGACAGGGACGCACATTTGGTGATCGAGAAGATGAAAGATCGGGTCAACCACCTGCCGAACTACACCTTTAAGTACAGCGTGGAAAACGGCGAAATTCGACACATGTTCTGGGCGGATGAAATTTCCAAGGTCAACTATCAGGCTTTCGGCGACGTCCTCGCATTCGACGCTACTTATCAAACCAACAAGTAAATTTTCACAGCCTTCAAGTTTGGGTTTATATATATATATTTTTTTTTCATTATATATCTTTTTTCGAAAGTTTCAACTGGGTTAATCGCGTTATAACTGATTGACGTCGTACACACAGGTACAATCTGATCTTCGTTCCGTTTACCGGGGTTGACAACAACAAGCGATGCGTCACTTTTGGAGCGGGGCTATTGTTTTGTGAGACAATTGAGGCCTACACGTGGCTGTTAAGGGCTTTCCTCGACGCGCACAACAAGCAGCCCACCCTGGTGCTAACTGACCAAGACCCGGCCATGCGGCAAGCAGTGACTGCTGTGTTTGATCGTTCACTCCATCGCCTGTGCATGTGGCACATCATGAAGAAACTACCTGCGAAGGTGGAACTGTCGCCCCTTCATGTCTTTTTCATTTTTATTTCTATACGAGATTCTTTTTGTTGGCTGAACTAATTTATCTCATTTTTTTGGCATTTTTTTCTTTCCAGATTACAGGAGAGGTCGCGCATAACACTGAATTCAGGGCTGCCGTTCACAAACTGGTGTGGAACATTTATATTAAACCGGTGACATTCGAGAGGAGATGGGGGAAGCTTCTAGAGAAGTATGGGCTTGAAGGTCACGAGTGGCTGAGAGACATGTACAACATAAAGGAGATGTGGGTCCCGGCATACTTTAGAGAAATCCCAATGTCATGTTTGATGAAGACTACGTCCCGGTGAGAGAGTTCGAACTCTACGTTTAAGGTGAGCTCGTCCTGGGCGAACACCCTTGTCCAGTTTTTTTTGTGTTATGACTCCACGATGGAGTCCCAACGCTATAGGCAGAGGGTTGGGGACTTCAAGGCGGATGATCGCGCACACGAGTTCAGATCTGGTTTGGCGATAGAGAAGCACTGCGCATTATTGTATTCCCCGGCCATATTCATCGAGGTCCGCAAAGAGATCCTGAAGGGCCTTTTACACTGCTATACTACCGGGGTCGAAGAAGTCGACGGGAGAAAGGTTTATACTGTTACGCATTTGGACAAGCGTTCCGATGTCGTCAATGAATTCACGGTAATGGCCCCTCCCCGTTTCTTTTCTTTTCAGTACCCGCTTTTTTTATAACGTGGGTGTGTTTTCCGACATGGTGCAGGTTAAAGTGGACCCAGTCGAGGACACTACAACATGCTCATGTAACCTTTGGTGCCGTATTGGATACCTTTGCAGGCATATATTTTGCGTATACCGGCAAACAAAGGTGGACGAAATCCCGGCTAAGTATGTGGTTAGTCGCTGGAGACGTCACGTGTTGCCGAAGTCGGTTTTCCGTGTAGAATTCAGGTATGGGGTAGACTTGTCTCCGGTTTCGTTGACCAGGAACACCCTAGTGGACTGCTTTTCTGAAGCGTTTGAGGCTGTGATGGGCGACCGGGCAGCGATGGAGGATTTCGTTGAGAAAATCAAAGGCTGGACAAAAGAATTCAATGATGATCGACGTGGTAAAAGAGTCGCCGAGGCAACAGAGTCACAGGTTATGGCTGATATGCTAGGCGTGGTGGTGGAAGATGAGGAGAGCACCCCCGTTTCCTGCTCCAATCCTCAAGGCGTACGCAATAAGGGATGCGGGACAAACAAACGCATGATTGGGCCGGGTGAGAGGGCAGTCCAGAACCACCAAAAACCCCAGCGATTATGCAGAACATGCAACCGATTTGTAACCGGGCATGACTCCCGCAACTGCCCAGAGAAACGCAAGACTGCAGAACCTTAGACCTGGGGCTGAAGGGGGCGGCGTGACGGGGGGGTTCCTTTTTTTGCGTCGGGGGTTCACCTTATGACTTATGTGGTGCACGGTTGGGTTGACGTGTCTTTTTTGTTGACCAGTATGGCTGTGTTTGGACTAGGTAATAAGTTTTTGGTATATTATATCTGTAAGTTTGGTATGACAATTAATGTATAAAGCAACCCCCACCCCCCCCCCTTTGTGGTATGGTTAATAGTACTTAGTTTATGTTTTTTGTGTGTTCTGGTAAAAAGGTTAACGTAAAAATTTTGCCTAAACCGTTAAAAAAATATAACGCTAACTTTTTTTACGTAAAAAAAGGTTTCCGTAAATTTTTTACGTAAAAAAGGTTTCCCGTGAACTTTTTTACCTGTAAAGTTCTTGCATAAAAAGGTTTCCGTAAAATTTTACGCTAAGCAGAAACCACTTAAAAATGGGTTTCCCGTAATATGTAAAAAGCAAAAAGGGTTTCCGTAAAAAAGAAAACTTTGTAATTCGCATAACAATACAAAAAGTTTTACGTAAACGGTAAAACGAAAAACCTTAATATGTTTTGCGTATTCCTTAAAAAGTTTTAAGTAAAAATTTGCGTATTCCTTAAAACGTAGTTTTGCGTAAAAGCAAAAAAAGCTTTTCCGTAAAAAGTAGATCGTAACCCATAAAAGGTTAAAGTTAAAAAAATGCCTAAAAACGTATAAAAAACTTTTTACGCTTACCGTATATCTGTAAAAGTTTGGGCGTAAAAAAGTGTTACGAAACCTTAAATTTAGCACATGCACCGCGTTCCATTTTTATTGATAAAAAAAAAAAAACAGTACAACACATACACCGCGTTCCATTTTTTACGGTCCAGGCAATTTTTATCATTGCTAAAAAAAATAACATTACAGCACATACACCGCGTTCCATTTTTATTAGTTGAACGAAACATTTTACAGACACATACGTTGCATTTTAATGCATAAAACAAGACACTACGAAACAGACATCGGTTACAAACGAAGTTTTAAAAAAACACAACACTGCAATGGAACACATGACACACAAAACACCCTAGCGACCAAACGCCACATGCACTACACATCCAGCGAAACGCTTGAAAACCATTTTCACCAATGGCTAATCCAAATCAGAGTCGCAGTCCGCGCCCCACGAAAAGAATCCCGTATCCGAACCAGCCGCTGCATCCTTGGAACCATGATAGGGATCAGGATCCTCCCCTTGGGTCGCCTTAGGATCCCAAACCTGAGTCATTGGCTGCTTGCCCTTTGACCTCTCGCTTCCACCCACAGATGGCGGCGTCCTGAAAGCAGCTCCTTGGGGAGTACGAAAAGCAACTCCAACAAGAGGGGGCGAAGCAAAACGGGCTGGCGGGGAACCAAAGTTCCCACGAACCGGCGTAACGGGACCCGGCGTGCTCAAGGGGGCAGAAGGTGAACCGAACCGGGGAGCCGGCGAACCAAAGGCTGTTTGCGGGGGGCGGCGGGGGGTCGGGGGAGACCCCGTGGCTTGCCTGGGATACCAAGCCAAATCTGGTTCCGAATTCATACCCAGTCGGCGACGATCCCATACTTGCACCCCTGAGACACCGTCTTCGCGCTGGATAGGGAGCCAAATAGTGTCTGGGTTAGACACCAATCCCGTCTTGCTCCACACTTGCACTGTTTTGGCTTTCGCATTTTGATTGGGAGGTCTTGGTGACGAGCCTGGACAGAAGGTAAACAAAAACGTTTTTTTAAAAATAAAAAAAAAATTAAATAAGCGACGCGCTAAGACAATGTAACACATGTATGTTTTGTTAGTTCACCTCCGGGGGGGACAGGTTTGCGTGGGCGCCAAACTTTCCGGCCATCTGCCATCTGCTTTTCCTTTTTGGTTGTTGAAGTCGGTTAGTGGATTTAGAGAATGTCTTTTTGTTCTATGGTTTGGGATGAAAAACAACCTAATTCGGTATACTATATATAGAGATACAAACAAAGGAAGGTGACAAGAGGAGGTGTGCTTTTTTCTCCAACTGCACTTATAGATATTCCTGACCTTTTTGGTGCATGACACTTGACCCTTGTGCAGTTATCACTTCAACTCCAAAAGAAAAAATGTGTGGTTCCAAGCCCATTACTATTTTTGACTAAATGACAAACTAAGAAAAGATGTTTTGTCCAATTCCAAAACACCTCTCCTTACAGACATACCTACCACTTCCCTTTTTGTGTGTTTACATATTGATTTTTATTATCCTTTTTTGTCCCACAGAATGTATTAAGTTTTAAAGAAAAAAATTCACGTTTAATCGATCCTATAGAATATGAAGGTTTTATGTTTGCATTTAATGATTTTCGTGTATGTCTTACCGTAAAAAAAAAGCTTTTTGCGTTTCACATAAATAAACGAAAAGGTGTTTACACTCTACGTTAAAATTCCTGGAACATTTCTCGGTTTTTATGTTGCCACATTGAAAAAGGTATACGTCCTACATTATGTTGGTTCCTGCTGATTTTATACGTCTTCTATAAACTTTATAGGGAATACGCAAAACATATTAAGGTTTACGTTTTACCGTTTACGTAAAACTTTTTGTAATGTTGCGCAAATTACAAAGTTTACCTTTTTACGGTAACCTTTTTTTACGTTTTACATACTGCACACATTTTTAAAACGGTTTATGGTTGGCGTAAAAAATTTACAGAAACCTTTGTACGCAAAAACTTTACAGGTAAAAAGTTTACAGAAACCTCTTTACGTAAAAATTTTACGGAGACCTTTTTTTAGTTTGCCTTTTCACGGAAACTTTTTACGCAAAAACTTTTACAGGTGTAATTTTTAACGGTTTCCGCAAATTTTTTACGGTTTACGCAAAAACCTCTTTACGCGATGTTCGTCCTTTTTTTTCGCAAAAACTTTTTTACGGGTTATGTAACTTTTCATTTTTAATTTTTTACATAAAAGCTTTTTTACGGTAACCTTTTTTACGTTTTACATACTGCACACATTTTTTACGGTAACCTTTTTTACGTTTTACATACTGCACACATTTTTAAAACGGTTTATGCTTGGCGTAAAAAATTTACAGAAACCTTTGTACGCAAAAACTTTACAGGTAAAAAGTTTACAGAAACCTCTTTACGTAAAAATTTTACGGAGACCTTTTTTTAGTTTGCCTTTTCACGGAAACTTTTTACGCAAAAACTTTTACAGGTGTAATTTTTAACGGTTTCCGCAAATTTTTTACGGTTTACGCAAAAACCTCTTTACGCGATGTTCGTCCTTTTTTTTTCGCAAAAACTTTTTTACGGGTTATGTACCTTTTCATTTTTAATTTTTTACATAAAAAGCTTTCGCGAAAAAAGTTTACGGGAAGTAACTTTTTTACGGGTTACGTAACTGTTTATGTAACAGTTATGCTAGTGTAAAAATTTTACAGAAACCGTTTTTATGCAAAAAACTTTACAGGTAAAAAGTTTACCGAAACCTTTTTACGTAAAAATTTTACGGAGACCTTTTTTGTGTGTACCTTTTCACGGAAACTTTTTGTAAATGTTGCGCAAATTACAAAGTTTACCTTTTTACGGTAACCTTTTTTACGTTTTAAATACTGCACACATTTTTAAAACGGTTTATGCTTGGCGTAAAAAATTTACAGAAACCTTTGTACGCAAAAACTTTACAGGTAAAAAGTTTACAGAAACCTCTTTACGTAAAAATTCTACGGAGACCTTTTTTTAGTTTGCCTTTTCACGGAAACTTTTTACGCAAAAACTTTTACAGGTGTAATTTTTAACGGTTTCCGCAAATTTTTTACTGTTTACGCAAAAACCTCTTTACGCGATGTTCGTCCTTTTTTTTTCGCAAAAACTTTCTTACGGGTTATGTACCTTTTCATTTTTAATTTTTTACATAAAAAGCTTTCGCGAAAAAAGTTTACGGGAAGTAACTTTTTTTACGGGTTACGTAACTGTTTATGTAACAGTTATGCTAGTGTAAAAATTTTACAGAAACCGTTTTTATGCAAAAAACTTTACTGGTAAAAAGTTTACCGAAACCTTTTTACGTAAAAATTTTACGGAGACCTATTTTGTGTGTACCTTTTCACGGAAACTTTTTACGCAAAAACTTTTACAGGTGTACGCTTAGCGTAAAATTTTTTAACGTTTTACGCAAATTTTTTACGGGACCCTTTTATGGTTTACGTTTTTACCTTTTACGCAAAAAGCTTTTTACGGGCATTTTTGGGCGGGTTATGTAACTTTGCATTTTTTTAAATTTTTACATAAAAATTTTCGCGAAAAAAGTTTTACGGGAAGTAACTGTTTTTACGGGGTACGCAACTGTTTATGTAACAGGCTTTACATGAACCTTTTAAAACTATTGTACGGTTTACGTAACTGTTCATGTAAAAAAATATACGATTGGCCCTTTTGTACGTATAACTGTTTACGTTATTCCCCGAATTTACATGCTCGTTTTAACGTTTTACGCATACCTTTTGGAGTTTACGTTTTTTACCTTCTAAGCAAGAAAATTATTTCGGGTTACGTAAAGTTTCGATTAACCAAGAAAGGAACAAAAAAGGAAAGGGAATTTTTTTTTTAAAACCACCCCCTACTGGGTGTTTTTAGTCAACCAACATGCGGTTGTCCTAGTGACCCACAGAAACACATCTGTCAATCGTCCCAAAACAAAAAAGTCATTGTCTAAGCTTGCTAAAAACCACCCCAAAAGACGCCCAACCCATAATACCCCCATTCAAAAAAAAAGTGACTGGCTAACATGTCAGAACAATGACTACACAAACTGCAACCGATGTCGAATGACGTCGCCATATTTGTTCACGGGGGACAACATTATCTCCGCAGCATACCTTTTGCGTAAGTAATTGCACTGGACTTTTTTCCGCGCCCCGTAGACACTAAACCCACAGAAGAAACTTCGCCTGGAACCCACAAACTGTTCCATATGGCGCATTGCGAATATGCCGGACTCAACAAACGGCGCTACAATTCTGCGGGTTGTAGACCATGGAAGGTCCTCGCGCATAATGAGACTCGCTTGCATTGCTGTCGCTTTGGGATGATTCACCAACTTCAAGTAATCGACAAAAATATCTTTCTGCGGGCAAGGGGAAAAAAAGTCAGACGTAACACGACCTGAGCTTTAATTATACCAGAAAGGACAAAAATACAATATCAGTACTAGGAAAAAAAACATGCAACACATACCACTTTAAACGGTGTTGACTTCATGATATAGCTGTCGTCATCCCTTAACAATGCCCCAGACCCCCTGTCGCCCAAGTGGTCAACGAGGTGTATGCACTCGGCCTCCAAATCAAAAACTACAAGGTAGTAGTGGTCTCCCTCTAGCATTGTCACAAAGACCATGTCGAACGCTCGCAGGTCCAGCAGGTGATGTCGCCCGGCCAGGCTACTCTTGAGCCCACATTCAAACGCAGACACGCGACCCCCATCAGGGTCTGTCTCCAAGCTTAACATCCAGTCAACCTGCATAATTTTTTATTTATTTTTTTTTACGGCATAATTTTTTTTTACGATTTATTATTTTTTTTTACGGCATAAGGAATACGCAAAACATATTAAGATTTTCGTTTTACCGTTTACGTAAAACTTTTTGTATTGTTGCGCAAATTACAAAGTTTTCTTTTTTTTTACGGAAAACCCTTTTACTTTTTACATATTACGCACATTTTAAGCGGTTTTATGCTTAGCGTTAAATTTTACGGAAACCTTTTTTACGCAAGAACTTTACAGGTAAAAAAAGTTCGCAGAAACCTTTTTACGTAAAAAATTTACGGAGACCTTTTTTTAGATTACCTTTTAACGGAAACCGTTTTACGTATAAGGTTAGCGTAATATTTTTTTGACGGTTTAGGCAAATTTTTACGTTAACCGTTTTATGGGTTACGTTTTACTTTTTACAGAAAAAACCTTTTTAGTTTTTCGCGAAACTACGGTTTAATGAAAACGTAATTTTTACGGGGAACTTTTTGCGGTTCAGGCACAAGTTTTTACGGTTCAGGCATAATTTTATGCCACCATGCTTCGGCCCCTAGCTGTATGCGGGCTGTTTTACTTTTGTACTTTTTTTATTTTTTATTCTTTTTTGCTAATTGCGTACGTTTACTTTTTACAGTTGTTGTTTTACCTTTAAGAAAACTTTTTTGCGGTTTACACTAAATTTATGTTTCACCCGTTTAACTTGTTTATGCCAAACTTTATACGGAAAACATTTTTTAAGGTTTACGTTTTACCGCTTACGTAAAAGTTTTTTGTTATGTTCGCAAATTACAATCTTTACTTTTTTACGGTCCCCTTTTTTAGTTTTTACAAGTTATGCACATAAAAAGTTTTTTTTTTTTACAATCTATACCTTTTTACGGAACCCTTTTTTACTTTTTACAAGTTATGCACATAAAAAAGTTACTTTTTACAACTTATGCACATAATTTTTTTTACGGGCATAATTTTTTTTACGGCATAATTTTTTTTTTCCTCTTACGGTTTACGTAAAAAAGGTCTACTTGTGTTCTGCGAAAATTTGTAAAAAGGTCATCTCAACAAGGATTGTACGTTTTATGTGGGAAAAAAGGTGTACGCTTAACATCTTACCACGGCTGTGTGGACGCAAAACAAGCGTCTAGGCATCCCGGGGGATTGAAAATTTTGGGTCACCGTTGAGGACGTGCGCCCATGCATCGACTACTGACCCGGCTACATTGCTTCCAATCTCCAGGGATTGAAGGGCTATAGTTTCCACCCGTGCCCCAAACATGTCTTCAAACATCACATATCTACGGGGCATGAACAAGAAGGAAAAAAAAAAGTTTACAAATTTAAAACGGGGAATTTCCAGAAGTTTTCATATCAGGTATGTTTCCTAACAAATATCCGACCGATAGGGTTCTTCATAAATTTATTTTCGATTGGGTAACTTACGGAAAGTTATCGCATGCATCGTCCGGGTTGACCTGTATGGATGGATCACTGCGAAAAAAAAAACACATAAAAAAACCCGCTTATCCGAAAACATAAAAATCATTTTTAGACTTGGTGTAAAAATGGCGACACGAGCGCGGCATAATAAATCGTGGTTGTTTATCTTTTTTACCTCTCGGTCATTTCAAATAGTGCTTGCTTCAACAGCCCATTCTTTGTCCGCTTACGGAAAAGCAACCGCCATGCCGAAAGTTCCAGCGTCGTGCTTTGTTTTGGGTCTATCTCGACATCATCAGGGTTGGAACGCAAGCGCGGCTTCTCGTGAAACGCTCTGATTGGTCTTGCTTGAATAGGCTCCGTTTGCTTCGAGTGCCCCCCAGTCCCCGTGCGCTTACTGCCCTCTGCCATGTCGAACGGGCCCCGGGTTGCAATAGGGACCCAGCCGCAGATATCAGCTCCTAAACGTCTTCTTGCACCGTCGGTGCCGCCCGCACCACCACTACGTACGGAACCCGATCCGGCCTCATTACCTGCTGGGTGGTGGGGATTACACAGGAAGAAAACAGAACGAGAGACAAAAAATTAAGATACATAAAAAACAAACCATTCCCTACGTAGCGCAAGGAAAATGAAAAAAAATAAATAAAAAATATTAAACAAAGGTGATAAGAAAGTGATTTGTTTTTTATACAGTCACGGCGCACGTACTCGAGTTTTTCCCGTTTGGCTGCCGCTCACAAGGCACACTCTGCGATATCCCCAGACTGAAACTAGGTTGGCTACCCGACGCAACATCAACCTTCGTAGGGGCCTCACCTTCGCGCACCCATGACTTGAAGCTTAGAGGGCTTCTGACAGGGCTAGATATGGTGGCCGACACGTCCAGATCATCCGAAGGCCCGGGTCCGAAGTCAGTCTGGACACCTGCTACTGGTTGGTGGTTTGGCACAGGTTAAAAAAAAATTAAAAAGAAAGGACCAAAACGAAAATAAGAAACATAATAGCACCCCACGGAACGTACCAGGTGATTTTTCGCCTGCTCCCGCGCCACACGCTACTTCCTGCGAGATCCCCAAGCTAAAACTCGGCTGGCTACTGCCCCCCACCCGGCTTCTGCCACCGTCAACACCTACGGGAGCGATAATAAATAGTTAACACATGAAGGCCCACATTTTTACCGTGTTTAGACATTAAACCCAAATAAGAAACGTGAATTGGTATTTTTTTATATACACTCCACTGTGCGTACCCACGGGCTGTTCCCCCTCGCAAGATACCCCGGGCACGTAGTCTGCTGCACGCAAGCCCGAGGAACAGCCTGCGCTGACAGACGGGGGCCCGATAAGAAGCCTCGCGGCAATTGATGACTTGGTCCAGCCTCGCCCCCGCCCAACAGACCCAACCCCCAGTTCCATCGTCGAACTGCGATTAACAACCGTCTCACCTCCGCCAGTCTTAACGCTCACTTGCACCCCTTCCGTTGTCACGCCATCAGTCCGTTCAGCGGCCACCCCTTGGTTAGAAGCACAAAAAACTCATGCATCAGAGCATTTTTTACTAGCTTGAAAAAAGAATAAAAATTAAAAAAGTACAAAAATGTTATAAACAAGTTGAATCCCATTTATTTTTTCTGGTCACATACCTGTTCCAGGTTCTGAAACATTTTCAATTTCGGCTGCGAGCCTGGGTGATCCAACCAACGGAGCAAACAGCCCGCATACAGCCAGGGGCCGAAGCAATGAGGCAGCCTGCTGCTGCAAAACGTCGGCGGCAGGTGGGCTCCCATCAACATCCGCCTGTGCATTTTCAACACCGTCGTCGACGGTTGCGCCCGTTTCTTTGTTCCCATCATCGGGCGTGGCTTCAGGACCGCCCGTAACGTCACCCGAGTCTGAAAAAAAAGTAAACAAAGGAAGTGGTTACCCAACAGGTCCATTTCTTCCATTCATGGGGCCTTTTTTCGTTACCTGACTTGCCAACATTCGCCGGGCTCTCAACATCCGAGCGCCCCACTCTCGTTTCGACCGGCACGCTAGCATCGACTTGACTGTTATCCCCCAAGCTCACTGTACCCTGGCTGTCAACCGCCAACTGGTCTTCCCCGTGATTCACCCCCTCCAAACTTTCAGCCTGCTTGTACCCAGCACCGCCACTACATGCGGTAACAGCCCCAACATTGCCCATATCTGGTTCATCGGCGCCATCGTCGGCATCGTCTCCACCCGCAGCGCCACGCGTCCCTAATATGAAAATACATAAACACTTTTTTTCACAAAGACAACAATTCCAATGGAAAAAATTCGAGGGGGCGTTTTGTTTACTCATTTCCTTCTTTTATTACCTGGAAAGGTGTCACAGACTATGCTTACATCTCTCAGGCTCGCGCCGTCCCCCTCTACTGCGGTTTTGGCGATACCTGCTATCAACACATTTAAATTACACTCTTCGTATTCGTCGGCAGAATCAGAAGCAACATTTGTGTCGTCTTGCGCCGCTTGCTCAACCCCCTCTGCATAAAAAACAACGTGGTAAAAAAAATGCACCTAGCGTAGCCAAAAAAAAAAAAATAAAAAAACAATTCAATTACCTGCTAGGGCGGACGGAGGGCTGGAAGAACCCCCGGCTGTTCTATTCAGCATGTCGCCTTCCTCGAAGGTCTCTAATCCCTCATCCGGCAGACATGGCAACATGTCTAACACTTCGAGGTATTTCCGCTTCAACCTCCTATGATCCTCGTTGTCCGGATCCAGGTTCAACCGATCGCTTAAGGTCTTCTCTATTTTGGACCTTAAAGCAGCTAACTCTTGTAACCATTCATCCACAATGCTCGCCTGCCCGCCCATACCGTCATCGTTAGGGTTTTTACAATTCACGTAGAACTTCCATTTTTTACGAAAAAAGTGTTTTGTGGTTCCTACAGGTTTATCGTTGAAAACGCTATGCTTTTAACGGTCTATGTAAATTTGTTTTAAGGCTGGACCAACAATAAACCAATTATAAGGAAATACGGGAAAAAGGGGATACCAAAAATTTAAATATGGTCATACCTGTTCAGCTCCACCGTTTTCAGCTGGGGCCTCACTTAGAGGTTTCACCCGTCCACGCCCGAACCCTCCGTTCGCTATCTCGTAGTCCTGACGACGCGTCAAAAGATCTTTTGTCCAGTAATGAAGTGCGCGGACCCCAACGCCGGTGTTGCACGCTGGCTGCTGCGTGCAGTCTACATACAACAACTGTAGGAAAAGATAAAAACACAATAACATATAAACGTAAACTTTTAATAAAAAGAAATCAAATTAAAACATAACGACCAAACACATGCTCACCGTCAGGACCGTCAACGGCCCAACCCAGCAACACTTGGGGTCCGATGGCCTCCATTTTTTCTTACACTTCCTCAAACACTCGATAATGAATTCACACCAATTGTAATCTTCGTATCTTGTTTCCGCTGTCAAACGCTTCAAAATCTTGTCTTTGACATAACCGTTCTGCTGTGAACTGCCCATCGCAGTGAGGAAAAGCAAGGCAAAATCGGTACGAAAAAACGCCATGTCCGAATACGTGTCCTTCTGTATTTCGGCCGAAATCAATGAAGGGGCTTTGTAAGTTGTTGGTGGGAAGCGTGCCCGCCACGCCTTCAACGATGGAGGAAGCGTCTTGGCTACCTCGACATCAGCAAACCTCAAACCTGTGTTTCGTATCCCTAACAATTTGCTAATCAACCCCGCGTCAACCACCAGGCTGGCGTTACCTATGTTTAACGTCATCGACTTCGCATCAAAACTATCCACCACATGGAAGGCTAACTTCTCAGGAATCCCATTGACACTCAGACCTAACAAGCCCCCGAAACCCATTGCCTTAATAGACTCTTTCTGACGATCACTTAAAACCATCATGGCACTAAATAATTGCTTCGGGGAAGATCGTGTATTCAACGCTGGAATCTGTTGTTGTGCTGGTTGTCTGTGTTTCTTCCTCTTTTTCGTCGGGGAGCCACAATAGTCCGTTTGCTTCCGCTTCGTTATCTGCCGTTTGATGTTCGCCCGTGGGGGCGTGACATCTTCTTCGGTCGAGTCAAAGAGCACACAAGCGACATGACTATTGCGCTGACGCCGGGACCTCGTGCCTACATGTACGCGGGAGGAAAAACATTTTATGTACATTTAGGTTTTCATTTTACACGTGGTGTAAAAAATCCAGCTGTTAATTACGTAACGAAAGAAAACTATCTTTTCTCACCGGAACTAACGCATATAACATCTGGTTCTAAATTTGTCTTCCCCTTCCCCCGGCTCAAGCTTCTGGTATGTGCAACCATTTTTTCCTTGTAAACACCTACGATATATAATAAAATACTGAATCATCGCCAAAATATACAAAACCCCCCCGGAGGATCAAACCCCAAACCCCATTCAATAAAGGACCCCAACACCGACCCCCCGCCACCCAAACATCCGCTACATAACTTGAAACAACCCACATTCGTTCCCAATAAAAATATCCAAAAGAATCATTCAAAAAACCCTATTACAGAATTCTCACTATTAAAAGGAAAAGGAGAGACACCAACCTGTTAACGTTTTTTCTCCTGGATTTGAACCTAGGAGTCCTCGCCGTTTCAAATGTGGACGCCGAAATCGGAATCGCCGAACGAATTTTTGGGTGTTTCTTCGTCGCCTAAGAGAGGAGAGCAAATAGTTTCTCTAGGGTTTGATGTTTTTCTGATTGTTTATGACGAAGATTGGAAGAAGGCAAGAAGTAAACATAGAGAATTGAAAGTTTTTAATATTTGATTAGACATGCATGCTGAAATGTGCAGGATATGACTACTGGCATTAAAATTAGTTTCCATAAATACCCTTTTGTGAATAAAAAAATCAAAATCATAAAAGACAAAAAGAGTTGGAAAATATTTTTATATTCATTTAATCTCATCCATCCATCATGTTGATCTAAGGGCTAAAAACTGGTTCCCATGGTTCTTACAACTAGAGGTGGTTCTCATTTTAGCGGTCCCCTATATATATATATATATATATATATATATATATATATATATATATATATATATTTGTGTCTGTTGATTTGTTTGCCGTATTTGGAATTTCAAATATGTTTTAACTAATATTTTGACCCCTTGCGTGTTTTGACGCCGTCGAAACCTAAAGTAACTTGAATTTATATAGTCAAGTATTTGACCCGACTCATTTCCGAACAAAATTTACGCCATAACGCAGACCGACTGAAATGCACATAAAACTAAGCACGAACACGTATTATATTTAACCCGACTCAAAAAAATTATGTCAAACATAAATCAACTTGGATTTATAACGAAACGAACATAAAAATAAACACGTAAGAAAATAATATTTTTAAGTTAAAGAATAGTACCGCGCATTGCAACGACGTCATAACGTAAAGTAACTCGATACGTATTATATTTGACCTAACTCGTTTCCGAACAAAATTTATGTCAAAACGTAGACCAACCGACAACGGACATAAAAATAAGCACAAAAACGTATTATATTTGACTCACATACATAAAAATAAGCAAGTAAAACACAAGAGGGTCAAAATGACATTTTATAAAGTTGACGGGGTGTAAGTTTCATTCATGGAAGTGAAGGTACATAAAAAGAGGAAAAAAAAACTATATATAAAAAAGCAAATCGCTAAGGGACATTTACGCAACGATAAATACACCATATCATGGCGATATATTCAAAAGTTACCGAAAAATTATTGGTTTAGTTCGTTACAGCATCGACACTAACCTACTTATGACGGTAAATATGAAATTTAGAAAAACAATACGCTGAGTTGAAACTAAAAAAACGACAAAAAAGAAAACCTTATTTGAGTTTAGGTGTTAAATATGTCATTACCAAAGTTGATGGACCGTGTGAATGTGTGATAAATTTATTAAATATAAAAGGGTGCAAATGAAAACTATATACTAAGTGCCACATGTGTGCTTGCCCAACCAATAAGATCATTTCTCTCTCGTGACCATTTCACAAACCATAAAAACACCAATTCTTTATTCTCTCTACTCTCTCCTGCCCATAAATTTCTCTATCTTGCCCTCTAAAAAACAAAATACCCATCAAATATTTATCTCCTCTCTCCTACATCACACTCACAAACCTTTCTTCCCTACATTTTTTCTCACATACACCACTACATTCTCTCTCCTCCACCTCACACTCTCTCCTTAAAAACACGAAAAAATACCTCTATTGTGTATGCTCTCATTTTTTCTCATTCTTCATCACATACATATTCACACTCTCTCTTCCAACTCATCACCTCTCTCCTCCGCATCATCTTCTCTCTCCTTAAACTACCAAAAAAACAACCTATTGTGGATGCTCTAAAAGCAAAAGAAAAAACAACTTGGATGTCATTATCTAAGGCCGTGGGGTATGGGGCGGGGGTTTGGGCGTGGGTTGAGGTAAAACGCCCAAGGCACCACCCCGGGTGGGCTTGGGTTGTGGCGTGGCCCCTTGGGGCTTGGCTTTCAAGCCGGGCGTGGGGCGGTTTGGCCAAGCTAGCTGGCGGACTATCATTTGCTCACCCCACCACGTTAGGCTGTCACCCCGCCACGTCAGGCGGTCAAAATTTCAAATTTTGAATTTAAAATTCAAACGGTCCCCCAATACCACCAAACCGCCACCCCGGTCTCCCAAAACGACCGCCACAACCTCAACGCGTGCCAACATAAATGGCGCGAGCTACGACCCAAGCTCGACCGTTTCAAGGCTTACTACGAAGCGGTTCCGAGCGGCAAGTTGAGCCACGAGGACCGGGTGGCGGTGGCGAACATAGAGTTTCGAGGAAAGGAGCGAAAGGCATTTGACAAGATCGACCTTTTTGAAATTTATTTAACGCTCTAGGTTTATTTTGTAATTTTCATAACTTATGTAATTTTTAGGATTATGTAATTTTAAATTTTAATGAAGTTGTAGGTTTTTTTTTTATAAATGTTGTGTGATTTTTTTAAAATTTTTTGTAATTTTCTTTTTTAAATTTATGCCACCGGTGCACCCAACCCAAGCCCAACCAACGCCCCGCCATACCCCGCGGACACGTAACCAGGCGGTGGGGGGGCTCCCTTTACACGTGTTACCAAATGCCCAACCCAAGCCCCACCATACCCACGGTCTAAAAGATAAAAGGTATGTCTTAGTTACTATTAACTAAGATACCATATGTTATATTAACTAAATCACCAAAATCTATATGTTTATACGATACTGGTGGGAATGTCCGCGTGTTGCGGCGGATGTCCCGACTGATTTCAGATTCAATTATAATTTCTATTAAAATTACTAACTCCAATAGCTCTAAATTACCATATTGCTCCTTGACCTCGAGACTGCTAATATCAAAATTTTTCAATGAGTCCACATTACGGTTGTCCCATTCAGGTGAGTGCACCCTACTTGGACCGATTCCGAACCCACTAATAACTTAAAGCGTTTACCTCTTCCGCAGCCTTAGACAAAGACACTGGCACCCAGTTAAATATTGCATCACGCCACAAACTCCAAATGCACATTAGAATGACAACATAAAAGGCTTTCAATTTTTCCCCAAAATTGTTAACAAAGTTGCTCAGCTTCAACAAATCTCTCAACCCAAAAGCGTAAATGACAAAAGTCTTGCACCATTGAGAGATCAATTGCCACATCGTTTGAGCAAACGAACATAAGATACAGATGTTCACATGACTTCTCCATCTCGCCACAAAAGACACATAGATCCGCCGACACAATTCTTATGGGTATCCTGTTTTGAACCGCTCTCCAAGCCACAATCGCCACCTTCTTTGGGACCCAACTGTTCCACTGAACTCCAGGACCGGGTTCTCTTCCACCGCCAACGGGCCTTTTGTGCCTTCTGCATTATTAAACACAACAAAATTAGCCTCTACTTATAACATCACAATGATAATTCAAAAATTATTATATAAATTTATATTATATGCTTAAATGATAGGTAAAACATTATATCAAAATGTTGAGCCACCTGTTGACGAAGCCCCTTCAAATGAACTATCTATCGGTTTAAAAGCATACCCATTTTGCAAAGCCTTCATTTCATACAAAGATCAATATTTATATAAAATAAGATATTGAACTGAAGCATAATTTACCATAGAAACATTCTTACTTGATTTGCAAAACAAGAATCTTTCGGGAATTCAATGTCAGTAGATTCTTCAAGCTTTTCAAAACTCGTTTTTAATGTTTCCTCGGGAGACACATCAATGAAAGCTGGGAAAAAACAGGTTAAAAGTTTTTGGTAGAAGTACAAAAATGGATTATTGCAATCTGGAGTCACGTATATTCAAATGTTTGATTAAAACTATTAATTAACTATTGCAATAATATTGATGTCGTTATCTTAACTATCACATTCATTTCACAGTTTGAAAAAAAAAAGTTGAAATTGGGTCAACCCGATTCGGCCCCTTACATCAGCACCGACTTCCAACGCACAATGAACGTAGACGTACCTCCTACTAAAACAGAGGCACCATCTACACCTACAAATTCTGACGATGACTTCGAATCACTCAGGCTGGTGGGTATGGTCCCGTCCTCCACCCCAGCGCCGCCACGGTGTCATCGTCCCTCCACGCCGCCCCCCTCCGTCCCGTCCTCTTCGTCCTTTCTTCGCCGTTTGCGACGGAGCAAACAGGTGGGCCCCCCTCAGCGACGCCCGTCCTCCCACGCCGCCCCCTCCGGTCTTCATCCTGTCACCCTCTTCATCCCGTCACCCTCTTCATCCCGTCACCATACCCGTAGCCTGAGCCAAACAAGCCTGGTGTATGTGGTGATCATTTCAATCTTTGCAGCTTTTTAGTAATGAAATAATATACTTTCACGATCGAAATGAAGCCTGGTATGTCGTTATCTTAAATCATTAACACAATATGAATTATTTGTTTAAGGGCCAATCTGCAGTTAATTAAAATCAAATTAACAATAAGAGGATACATTTGGTTACCGATTTTGGTGTTGTCAATGATGAAATGTTACAGGCTGGTTAACTATTTCGTTGTCAGTGATGGTGAATGTTCTGCCAGCGAGGGGAAACGACGATGGGACGATTGGAGCGTCTTAAATCGGTGAAGGGTTGACGGTGAGCTTGGACGTAGTAGACCTGTCGTTTCCATTACGTGTAAACTGTTCATACCCGAGAATTCAAACACAGACACAAACACAATATTAGATCCTCTAAATTCTAGAAATTGATTTTTTGACAATAAAATCTATCTATTATACTAAAAGAATTCACTTTAGCCACATGTCATGCTGATGTGGACATTCTCTTAAGCCAGAGAATGGAACTTTGAGCGGCAATTCGTTCTCTTTATTTTCTTCATTCACACGCGCTCTCTCTCTCTTTTCAAAAACCCTAATTGAAACGCGATGGAGGCTGGAAACCAAGCACTGGTCATTCACACGCGCTCTCCCTCTTCTCTCAGGCGATTCAAATGGCGATTCAAAAACCAGATCTGAGATTCCAGGTACCTTTCATCTAATAACCTAAAATCATCTTGAATCTCTCTTTTGTGTACGCAGATCTGAAACCCTACATTCTTCTTCACGCTTCCTGTTGTCGTTATCGATTCGTCATCACTTTAACTTCTTCGTTCTTCTTTATCTTTTGTAGATCCGACCCTAAAAGTTGCAGGTATGTGGATTTATTTTGTTCTTTATGTTTTGTTCATCTTTAATCGAAGTTATTGTTCATTTAACCATGAGTTGCAGGTATGGTGGTGTCGGATCTACAGAGATTCAACACTGAGGTATACTTCACTTTTCTTCTCCGATCGAATATCACGGTAACTTCTCTTTCTATTTCCAACCACAACTCTTCCATATTTAGGTTAACGATGCGTAAAATAAAAAATAACCTGTTCAAATATTGAAATTAGGGTTCCGTTTTATTGCTCCTGTTGCTGTTTATTTGTCGGTTCATCGGTTAATATAGAAGGTTTGGATCGATTTTGTTTATAATAACAACATTACAGATGTAATATGGTTATTTAACTTCACATATTTGGATTTTTTTTTTGTAGGATATGTGGTGGATGAATTTGTTATTTTGTTTGTTATTTTGTTTGTAGGATTTGTGGTGGATGGATTTTGTTTCTTAGTTCTAAATTCACATATTTTACTCTGGTAACACATAAATAATACTTCTGTTCCTCACAAATCATGTGTATATTGTTATTAATCAACTAGATTTTTTGTAGTTACTCTTGCATATGTCATTCAGGCAATTTTTTAAAGATGATGACGATGATTATAAACAGTCATCATATCCAAATCATAAGGTACTTACCGACATCTTCACTTTTCGGTATAAGTTATTTGGGGTTTATGTTCTTTTGATTTTATGATTTAGCAAGTGTTGTATAAAGATCCACGTGCTTCACCAGCGGAGGTAACGGTTCTGAGCTCCTGAAATGAATCGATTCCATCAGTCTATTTCATCTTCGTCTATTCTATTCTGATGACCTCCTGCAGCAACGACCGACGAACTAGACAGCCGCATCAGGCGGCGGCTTTTTTAAACATGTGGGTCTTCCGGTACGTTGCACTTTACTCTCTCTTTTATCTCTTAATCACTTTCTCTCACTCTTTCTCTTGCACCGTTCTTTCCCTATTCTGACTCCTTTCTTAATTCAAGGCTTTTAAGGGTGGCACCAAAGTGATTTAAGGGTTGTTGCGCATGTGAGAATCGTTCTTTGAAGACGCTGAAATCGGTGGAGAGGTAAGTGGAGTCTGTTTATTTTAATGATGTTAATCATTTTCAAAGGATGTCCCAATTTGAACTTAGGATTTGCAAATTTGTTGCTGTATTACCAGACAACTGATTGCAAATGACAAGTTTGGTACCACCATTTCGATGTAAGGTATGGTTTCGAACATTTGTTACTAAACACTACAAGCGTAAATGTTGTTCCTGTGATTTAACCCTAACTGGTTCTAAAATCCAATTATTTTCTCAAGATCTTAATCTCATCAAATGTGGTTAATTATAATCAGCTGAATTTCTATTCAGGATACATCTCATCTATTATGTTTAACTAGATTCCTTTTTGGGTTGGAGAATAAATAGTAAGGTGTTAAGCATCTAGATTTAAATTACGGGGTAGAGGTAAGGTTGTCTATATCTCAACCTCCTTAGACCCTACCTAGCTTTGCTATATGTGGGATTTACTGAGTATGATGACGATGATGATGGTGTATAGGTAAAAACTAATGGGTAATATTTGTAGTTGTGAAATAGATACTTTGATGGCGATTGTTTATACTTACTTCTCTGTAGTCAAACTGCCTTAATTCCTAGGCGCCCAAGTTCGGCTCTGCTCAACACCTTAGCCAAACCGGCTTGAGTGCATCTATGCGCACAGGAGCAGTGAACCGGCTTGAACTGGAAAACACCGCTCTGAGCCCGTCTGTAATAGCTCAAAATGATCTGAACCAACCTAAATTAGCCTAAAACAAGTCCATAATAGCCTAAAGTAGCCTAAAAATGGACTGGATAACATGTGCTCCTTGCTTGCTTCGGGCCTTGCTTTTTAAGCGCCTAGGTGACTTGATTACCCTATGTGTCTTCAGTGCGGCTTAAGCTTTTGACTACCTAGATTTACTTAGCATAAGTCTCTACACATATAAATGAAAAAGTTGCTAATTATTTATTTTGTGGGCATCATTTATGCACTGAGCGGAAACCAAGATATGATCGTGGTTTCCGTTGCCGTTTTCAATCTTTGAATTTTGTTTTTTTACATTATACACCAATTTTTCCGGACATTATCCTCATGGACGACCTCCCGTGTCGAGGAGGGTGCTTCAACGGGTCTGGGTGTTTGGTTTTTCGACTCTATATGAGTCCCTCCTATCCTTGCAAAGATTATTCAACATACACACATTTATTTCGTGTAACAGTTCAAAATTTTATGTTAAATGTTCCCTAAATGTCTTTGTCAAATGCTAGGTGTATAAAGACATAAATGTGGTAACTTGGCTGGTTAAACGAGCCGAAATGGATGGTTGTAAGGCGATTGTCCTCACTGTAGATACCCGAGACTTGGCTGAAGGGAATCTAATATCAATACCATGTATATTATTAAAGCTATTATTAGCCAATTATCATATCAAAACCATAACATACAAGCATTTAAATAGGGTCGGCAGAAAAACTAAAATAGTTGAACGATTACTGGTTATGCTTTGTATATAAATAACTGAATTAGCCGAACGGAAATCACTCATACACTACAAAGTTTGATATAATTTCAGTTTTTCTTACGGTTGAATTCACTTGGCATGACTTTGATGAAGAAAGATTGGTGGTGATTGGAATTTTGTTAAGTGGTTAGCTTCAGTTATTTGTTAACTTAGTTTAACTATTCGTCTCTTGCAGCATGATATATGTTGCTGATCTTAACTACAAATAGGCAGCGAATACAGGCCCTGGGTGGAAGGAATAGTAGGAAAAAGAATGTTCATCCATCCTCAAATAATAAATGAGTCAGTTTCAGATTTTTCACTGTGATTCCACATCAGGTTTGTCTACCATAATTCTTATATAGTGGTCACTACTTTTTAGAGGTAGCCAAATTAGCGCTTTAGATAATGGGTCGAAATGGGTAATTTTAGTACCAGTACCCGGTGCATCTGGTTTGTCCCACAAGTTTAGTTTTATAATTGGTAATGCGTTAGTTATGATTGCCACAATAATAATAATAATAATCCAAGTATCCGAATGTAAACAATTTATAAGTTATATTAATATACTTTTACTACCATGAAGAGGAAAAAATGTTTGATGAGTTAATTTACTTAATTCCCAATACATATATTCCATTAGCTGTAGCAATTCATAAACTACGACATTATTTTTACCAATAAAATGTGAGTTTTTATTTTTAAGGTGTATATAGCAAAACGTACAAGTGGACTCACTACTTCACCAGCGACACTAAGCCTTACATCCACGGTCACTTAATACATTTTTATTAATGGTTTTGTATAATCTTTTTTAATATGTGAGGGATGAGTAAAGATTTGGAAGAGTTCGCGGGAGAGTTGTTTGATTCACTTTCCCACGTTGGAATATCATTGGCGACGTGATAAACAAAGCACAATTAAAGAAGTTTTTATGCTATGGAGCGAGTACATAGTTACATTGTACTCGTGACTATGTTATAACATTGATTGTAATTTTTGTAAACTTTATGTTAAAAATCAATGTAACTATGTACTTTGCTTTGTTAATCGTTAGTTATGTTGTTTTAAAATACAAGCGGTTTGTATGAAAAGACTAAAATAGGTTCATTGCGTCGTAATTTGTAAGGCCCTGGCCGCATCGTGACGGGCTTTACATCTAGGTATTTTTATTTTAGTTATTTTTGGTAAAAGTTAATAAGAAAATATAAGTAAATTAATCTTTGGTAATTTTTAAAAAATATATAAAAGAGACAACAAAAAGGTTAAGGGGGGAAGGGCCACTTGCACTTCCTATTCTAATGTCCTCTAATTTTTACCAGTCATATCACTCAATTCATCAATTGTCCTAAACTAACTAATTTGGTGGCATCATTATCCTAAAACATGAACCTCCACCATTTTACATCTCTCTCTCTCTCTCTTCCATCATTTTATATTTAATTGCACGTTATAAACTTCACAAAATTTAGAGTTATCAGGCAACATACTTTCATATATAATGGCTTAGACTACTTCTTCAACTTCGGCCCAGATTTTTAGGTTTCGAGTAATCAGAAGTTGCCATCAGTGTATCTTCTCGACAATATTGTGAACACATTGGGCGGGATTGCATTAAACACTTTTCGACCAAACTCCTCGAGGTAAGATCTTTAATCATGCAATTTTTATGTGACGATGAATGAATTATGTTGATATTTATATAGTTTCGTTGTATATGTTTTCTGTAAGGCGTATAGACAGGTTGATTCTACACTACATTCTGGTATGGGACATCATTTCGGGACTTGGAAAGGAGTGTTTCCTCCTCAAACGCTTCAATCACAAGAGAAAGAACTTGGTTTACAATCAGTCGGGAAGTCGGGAACAGGTCAACGTTAACTTCAATCAAAAGCTTCATTTTAATTTAATATTTACTTAAGTAATGGAGCTTTTCTTTCGTTTAAAAGTTTATGTCAACACTGTTAAATAATATAATTTACTTTGATACCATCCGTGTAACACACGGGTTCTTTGACGTAGAATTGGGATAACACACTTATTTTGATATTTAAAACTCATCTTAAAGATTATGTAGTTTGATATTTAGTAAATGTTTTTTTAAGACAGTGATGGTACCAAATTAGAGATTGGCATATGTGTAGGCTACTGGTGCCTGCGTTGAATATGAGGTTGAACTAGGGATGAGCAAATGGTATTGGGTGCCAGTTCGAAACCGGTACCAAATTTCTTGAACGACTTGATTTCCGGTACCGATTCGGTATCGATATTTAGCGTTTTCGGTATTGGTTTGGTACAGTACTGGTATTTGCCGGTTTTTACCTTCAAATACCGGTCCGTTCCGATACCGAACCGTAGCGTACCAGATATTTTCGATACTGGTACCCATTTTCTGGAATTTCGGTACCGGTTGGGTGACTTATGCTAGAAACCTATGAGAATAAAATTATTTAAACAAATTGCACTCCCGTAGGAAAAAACGGGTGCTTTGCGCCACTGTTTTAGACCCTATCTCCTCGGTGCGCCTCACGCTTTTTAAATCTAAGGTGGTCAATTAGCAATGATTGCAAGGTTGAATTTTGATTTCATTACTAAGCTTCACTCACATGTAATGCCTTATGCTAGAGCATGAATTTCCATTGTATAGACGTTTGTTTTATATTTTTGTTTCCTTTTGATGGTTTATTGTTTTATAATTGTGAAAATAGGAAGAAAAGGCAGGAGTTATCATTTACTGAATTGACTGATGATATGGTGTGAACTGTTGAAGAAAATGTCAAAAGAGATCTTAAAAGTTCAACGAATTCGGATTGTGAAAGTCCCATTGAGAAGCCATCAATTTGAGCATGTGGGTCTACTTACTTCTGGAACATTAAATGTTTCTTTGACATCAGGAGTGGCGATTAAGCTTTTCTTAGACTATTCTTAGATGCCACCTGCATAATGGTTTCACACAAGGTATGTAAACTGTAAAGGATATATTTCTCTTCCATACATTCTACTTATTGCTATGACTACCCAACGTAATTAGACCCTATGCACTAGATATATCGCTTAATGTAGTTGCTTATGATGATAAATGGACAATATATGTGTTTTATGTTTATTATATGATCCGTTGAAACCATGCAGGAAAGTATAGATGTGATTAGAGGTGCATAAAACCGGGTACCCTATTCCTAGGTATTGTAATGCTTATTTTTAGGTACGGGAAAAACTCGGAAACCAGGTCTTTTTTGGGTTTTTCTTCGGGTACTTTTTGGATATAGATGGGTTTTTTAAGGGGCTGGGTTGCAAATACATGTGGATTTTGGGTATTCAAAAAACCTATGTACGGGTATTCACAAAACGGGTACGGGTATTCACTATAACCGGGTTTAGGTATTTTTTTTCGTTCGGGTTTTTTTATGCACAGCAGGAAATGTTATGTGAAAATTGCAGGTGGTTTTGAATGTAGTACTTGATTCAACGAAATCATTCAATTTTGTGTTTTACAATGTTCATCTCTATGGGTATTATGTTTATAAGCGTTGAAATTTTTTTTCAGTTATGAGCTTAAATCGGTATTAGATATTGTTGACATAAAAACCTTTAACAAAATACCAATATTTTTTTTACGTTGAATCTGGAATTGCGTTTTCAATTTTTCCTGGACACTTTCATTCGGTTACTTGCACTTATTTGAGCATTCAAAGTGGTAGGTTGTATGTAAGCTTGAAGTTGGTAAGTAAAATCTTTCCTTGGTATATGGTGTTTTAATGTAATCTACATGTTTTTTTAGGTATTTTTTTTAAAAATGATTAATGACGCTGACTCTATGCCAGCGGATATTGGTACGGAACTGACAAAGGACTAAGAACTTTAAAAAGGTAATATCTCGCTTTAATTTGTCATGTAGTAGTGCAATCCGTTTTTAAGGACTCTAAAAATGTTGACCAACAACATTAATTCACTAAGGTCTGTACTATTTTATGAAAATTATGATCAAACAAGTGTTACTTATATCAACCATTATATGTAAAATTTTGTTTTTTGTTGTTACTGATTGTATTAATATGTGTTTGTAGCCCATGATATACATGACTACATGTTCACAGAAAGGAAGATAGATACTAAACATTTCAGATTGGCGTAGAGTTGGGATTGTATGAAACATCTAAAGAAATATCAGTTGTTTCTTAGACTCACTCGATACTACATTTGGTTGAGAAAATATATTATATAAAATGATGTGTGATTTTTCATATTTATTTGTTAATGAGAAGCCACTTCGTGTTAAAGGGTAGGGGATGTTAAAATATGTTAATAACCGTAACTTGGGAACCAGTTGTGAGTATAGTAACATCTACATTTATGTGTAATTTATTAATTTAATAGATTTATAAGAAATTTATTTTCTTTATTAATTTACAATCTGTAATTGGGACCGATATAGCAACCCGTCTTCTTTCATGGTCAATTGTACGTTGCTTTATCATGGATAAAAACACGAGATGGAGTCAAACTACTAATACTTGACAACGACGGCAAACCTACAGATAAACAACTAATGTGGTTTTTAAGGAGATTTTCAACGAATTGTGATCGTTGCATATTCATGTATTTCAATTTGTCGTGGTAATCTTAGAAATTCGTTTGTGTAATAACGTGTGTTTAATCATAACATTTATGTAAACGATGATGATAAGATATTATCTTTTAGCAAATATTGGTAGTTGCACATATATACCTCGATTAAACTTGATCCCTTTTGATAAAAAGATTCCTTTTGCTTTTCAAAGGAGGCAATTTCCACTAGCCGTATGTTTTGCAATGACGATCAACATAAGTCAAGGTCAGTCTCTTTCAAGAGTTGGTTTGTACCTCAAACAACCGGTCTTCTCTCAAGGTCAATTGTATGTTGCCTTATCAAGGGTGAAAACAAGAAATGGAGTCAAAATACTCATACTTGACAACAACGGAAAAGCTACATATAAAACAACTAATGTGGTGTATAAAGAGATTTTCAACGAATTGTGATATCTGCATATTGATGGTTAATAAAAAGATTTTACATGATCCGTTTCAAGACGTGTATATATTCATAACATTTTATGTAAACAAAGATGAAGCGATATTATCTTTAATCAACCCGTGTAATACACGGTTCCTTAGGCTAGGTATAGTATTAAAAGAATCAAATTTTAGTTGGATGGTTTGAATGGTAAAAATATATCAAATAAAAAAATAGATGGTATTAAAAGAATCAAATTTTAGTTCTCAATTTTTATATGTATTCATATCTATCTCTTATACCAAAGCAAAATAATGTTAACTTTTTGACTTTGATGTGGCATACCTATTTAGGCTGATAATTGAGTTTTAAGCGGCAAATCCTTTTTCCTCCTTCCTCAGCAATTTTGTTAAAGCGCAATTATGTTCTTCAATATGGAAACTCCAATCAATTCTTAATCAATTCTCAATCAATTGAAATCTTCTCCAATACGTCGTCTCTTCAATTAATAAAAAAAAACCCTAATTTCAATTTCATATATTCGCTCCATCTGTCTGTTGATGTATACTATGTTTTATGTTCATTTCGTGTTTTACATCCTTCCAATCGAGCACAAACGAAACCTTAAATCGGCATCAGAGATTAAGGTATTTCAAATTATGATGTTCAATGCTTGCATAACTCGATACAACACAATCGTTTTAGGGTTTTTTTATGATTATGGTGTGTTGGTTTTATGGCTGTTGTTCGGATTTGATGCTTTGATGATTGCCACTTGCATAATAGAATGGTTCAAGCATTCAAGATTTGTTTTTACTGTTTTCATCAAAGTTAAGTTGGATCATCTACCATCCCAAGCTTTGTTTTTAGTGTTTTGTAAGGTCCATTTTAGGGGACTTGTGGTTTGTAAAGTGATAATTTGGGAACTTTTGGCTAAATTAGGCGATTCTCATCAAAGTGATTATCGAAACCTAAATTGGAACCAGTCGAGGCAAATCTAGGTAAGTTTACTCTTATTTACATCGATATTACTTGTGATTTTAATCGTTTACTCTTATTTGTTGTTTTGCAGATTAGGTTTTGTTTTGTGTAAAATAAGATGTTTTCAATGATTTATGTTCATATGTGTCATATGGGGTGTGTAAATTTCAAAACTTTTTGGGTTTTTATTATCAGGTGGTGTTTGCAATTGAAAATCTTGCTAAATTTCAAAACAATATGGTACGATAACTTTCCACCAGACACTCTTTAACTAATTATCTAATTATTTTCGTATCCACTCTTTCAAATTCTATTTTCTGAAGTTAATTATTTGACTTTACTTATTGCCAATTACGTGATCACTTTCAAAATGAATTTGTTTTTGTTAATATTCATTTGTGTTTTTTTTTAAATTGGACTCAGAATTTATCTTTCTTTTATGGTGTGTAGGCATTTACTCATGTGAATGTTCAACAAGATCTGAAGGATGTCAAACTATGGCAGGTCATTCTTTTAACCGCTAACTAGAAAAGAAACTGTTTTAATTAATATTATATATTTTTTAATAATGTCAGTGTGTTTATAACTTCATATGATATTTCAGGTTTATACTATGTTAAAGGGTTTAGAAAATATAGCTGCCAGTGCAGATATACCAATGTTAGTTTGTGGGGACTTTAGTTCTGTTCCTGGAAGGTTTGTTATTTATTTTTTGATTTAATATTTAAGAATCATATTAGTTTTATAGAATATTGATTGTTAAAACTGGATTGCAGTGCTCCTCATGCGCTTTTAGCAATTGGGAAAGTTGACCCATTGCATCCTGATTTAGCAGTTGACCCTCTCGGAATTCTTCGTCCCACCACAAAGTTGACTCACACTCTGCCCTTGGTAATTTAGGTCTTCAATTATTTCCTAAAAGTTATCGAGTAAAATGCCATTTTCGTCTCTGAGGTTTGGCCGATTTTGCGACTTTCGTCCAAAGGTTTGTTTTTTCGCATCTGGATCCAAAACGTATTAACACGAAAGCACAAATGAAGGACCAAAAAACCTTAGCAATGTTAGTGATTCAGCAAAAATCGGTGTATATCATTGGACTCTGTCTCTTGATCTTGCTGATGAAGATGTATGCATCTGTTAACTTTAATTAATTTTCTGTCTCTTGAACTTGCAGATGAAGATGATTCATGTGATGTGCACATTTTAAAACCAACATTAAGATATGGTTTTGTGGGTATTGTTTAAAAAGAATCTCTATTTTTTTTTTGTTTTAAACAGTAGCATCTAAGGCACACAACTTGACACCACTAGGCTTTTCCACCTGCAGCTGCATGAGACCTGAACATGGTTGCCGAAAGCACTGATAAGCATTCTTTTTTCATTCTATCTCTCTTTTAGTATTGTTTTACCTGTAATCATATGTATTGTTTACATGTAATCCTATGTAGGTTTATCCTCTTGGCAGCCACAGGCAAAACACAAGTGTTCTGGTGACTAATCAATAATATCTAGGCAGAGTAAGATTAATTTGTACAGTTTTTCCCACTTGAATGAAGATAAAATTTAACCCAAGTATCTCTTTTGTAGCTTATCATTGGAGTTGCTAATGGATTGTGGTCAGATAAAGCTTAATACCTAAGTATCCCAAAAAGTGTATTTCTTTATTCATTCTGTGTAACACCTCGTAAAATCGTACCCAATAAAATAAAGACACGTGTCATGAGACAAACGTGTCAGGAACCCGGGTCAAATAAAGATGTATGGTAGGATTTAAAAAGGGCGTCATGTTATTAAAGATACCTCTGAACGACCCAAGGGCGACATGTTATTAAAACACCTCTGAGCAACCCGAATCATAAATCCCAAGATCCTTAAATCGTTATGATAAGCATCTGATATTAGCCGGTTGTTTTAAATAAATAAAATTCCATCTTATATGGAAAATCTGATTTGTAGAATAATGTTGTAAACATTTGAAAGTTGGATACTTTTTTTGAGAAACTAAATTCAATAAGAATTCATGTCCCTATGTTCCGACACTTTCTAAAAGCTTGTCACAAGAGGCCAAATGGTGTAAGGGCATGCAAAGCATGCAAAGGCTGAACAAGGGACACTCCTACTGCAGTAAAAGCATGAAAATTCGGAGTCCACGATGTTGCATGGTCAAGGCTTGAAATTTTTAAAATTTTTGGTTCTGGTCAACGGTTACGGACCGTAAGGCCCTAGGCTTACGGTCCGAAAGATGCATACCTGGGCGATTTCAGCAAAGGTCGGTTACGGACCACATCAGTTCAAGCATACGGTCCGCAAGAGCTGCATACGGACCGCAAGAGCTTAGGCTTACGGTCCGTAAGCCTGTCACTGGCAGCAGAAAATGGACAGCTGCCTGTTCAGCCTGTTGCACCGCCTTATTGAGATGGTTTTCGAAACAAGGGACTTGCTAGGCAGTATTTAGCCACATAGGGACATCTGGGATGATCTTGTAACTAACCTAGACTACCTTGGCATGATCTTGGACCCTAAGGTTCACTATATAAGAGCTTGAGTTATGAACATTTCATTCATTCATTTTCAACTTTGCATAAGTTCACTCCTGGAGCTCCTCTGGTCAGCAACAAATATTCTTAGCATCCCTAATCCTAATTAGGACTCTTGTAAGTGTCCTTAACCTCCCTTATTTCGTTTTAGTTTAGTTAATTAGCTAAAAGTCAAACCATCGTAATTAAGGTTTGACTTCGAGATTAGTCAATAATTACTCAGTCAAATCTCGAATTAAAAATACCTATAAGTAGGTAATTATGTGGGTAACAAACCCTTAAAAGGGTATTTTCAGATTCCCACTCTAACCATGATAATTGTCGAGTCAAAGCTTACTTTAAAAAGTCAACAGAATACTTAAATCCAAATTAACTCATAATTAGCAATGTAGGATACATGCAACCTGTTTGATCATTAATATAACTTGGTAACTAATGTAACTAATGTAAGAACATGTCCCAACATGTTCAACTCGACAATTTTCTGTTTAGACCCGGTTTGGAACCGAAAGTCGCATAGTTTGACTTTCACTTTGACTTTCAGTTCTGACCCGTTTTAGTCAAGTTTAGGATTGCCTTAGAGCTTCTTTTGGACCTAGTAACATGTTAGTATAACCCTCAGTGATTATACGGCTTGGTTCACTAGTTGTCTAATTATTATGCAAGTTTCCGTTAAATGCCCTTATGTTGACCATTATGCCAAATGTCCATAAAATATGATTTTTGAAAATATAAAAGGGTAGACGTCTTAGTTACTGAATTATAAACTTGTACCTAAAATTTGACATCAGTTTGAGGTCTAGATTAAGAGATATGCTCATTAGCGTAATTAGAAGCTTTCTTAGTAATTAATTAGCATAATTTGCATATAGCCTATCTAAACTCAAATTTTTATACAAAACTTTATACCCACTGATATATAATAATATTGTGGGATTTTTAGAGATTTTTAATTATTTTTAGGCTGAGCATAACTTAGAGTTAAGCTTAATTCGGTTATTGCCAGTTATACCCTTTTAGGCTATAAAATGAGTTTTATAAATCCTTTTGACCTCAAACCTTTTTCTACTGATTTATTTTGTTAAATATATTATTTTGAGTCTTCTGGAATTATAAAAACATCAGTTTTCTTTCAAAACCCGGAAATAGCTCCAAATCGCCTTTTTAGGCATTTTTACGACATAGTATATATCAAAACTAGTTTATATATATAAGGGTTGATACCTACTGATATAGTTAGTAAAATTTTATATTATAACAGTAAACTAAGGTTTCAAACTCAGGTTTCCAGTTTTGACCTTTTAGGCTTATGTGAAATTACCAAAATGCCCTTTCGGTGCATCAGATGGTTATAATTAATAAAATTCACATATATTTGATACTATGCTATTATAACATATTAAACTAAGTATATTTCTGATTTATTCAAATATATTACTCAGATTGCTAGTTTAACTCTTTTATACCCTTTAAATGCCCAAAATGCCCTTATGAGGCGTAGTTTGAGTTTAAAATTATTTTGGGCATAATAGGACATATTACAACATATTTGGTGGATATAACCTCAGGAAACTTGTATATGATTTATATGGTTACCCGTTACGCACTTTCGCGTTCAGATCGGTTTATGTAACTAGTTTACACATATTAGCCGAAACGGGTCAAACCGTATCATCTTTGTCTCAAAATCCAGAATGTATTTAATTTACCCATATTATACAAGTCTCCAAACTTGTTGGGTCTAAATCGCATTCCTTCCCGGTTTTTTCCTTCCATGCGATTAAACCGTATTTTTCCTTGAAGCTAACCGGTCTAAGCTTAGGCTATATTAAAGACCCGTTAGGATTCTAATAGGTTATTATAAACCTTTGTTCCAGAATAGGAGACCAGTAAAAGACACTTGCATTTGCTTATTGTGGTTTATACTTGCTCAGGTAAATACTTTTAACTTATTTTCCCTTATACGAGCTTGGGGTACGGTATATAAAATACCGCTTGGTCGGGCAATTGACCCTAGCTCATTAGTAGTTGGGTATTATCAATGTGACCCGTTTAAAAATTGGTTTTGTTTGTTTTACGCCTTTGGGAGTTTAATGACCATGTCCCGGATATCCTTGGCATCATTCATGAAATGGCCACGACCTTGACACGCGGGTGTAGGCGTACACCCGACAATGTGTCCATATTATTAAGGTATAACCGTTGGTTTCCCGCCGCGGATTTATACTATGTGGTGTGTCTATTAATCTTAAACCCGACACGAACTGGGCGACTAAACGCATAATAAACATGTAATTCTTTTACAAGCTTAAATTTGATTAATTATCCCAAGTTATTAAAAAAAAGTTTTGTGCCATGTGCATTCAAATCAATTTTTAAAAGATTTTCAAAATGAGTCAGTTAAATTGTATTTACTAGTGTAAACTGACGTATTTTCCCCAAAAAGATTAAGTGCAGGTTATACACGTAATAGGCTGGCCACTCCTTAGCATCGTTAGAGTCTCGCAAGCTTGGATGTCATTATCTGTTGAACAGTTTCTCCTTTTTATTTTGATCCACCTGTGGATCTATTTCAGCTACATTGTGATACTTGGATATTACAGTTGGTTTGGTTGAAACAAATCTATCTTTTTGCTTCCGCTGTGCATTATAATTTGTGTTGTTTGACTATGAAGATATCAATTACGTCACGATACTCCCCCACCGGGCCCACCGGTGACATGTGGAAATTAGGGGTGTGACAGGTTGGTATCAGAGCCAACACTGAGTGAATTAAACACTAGCCTTTTTGTGTTTAATCTCAGTGCACAAATTGCACATTCCTCGAGTTCCGAGTCTAGACAACGAACATAGGACAAACTCTGTTTTGTTTTTGTTATTCGGTCTTTTATTTTTATATATATTGGTCGTTATCTTAACCATGTTTGCAGGTCGAAAATGTCGCCAAGATTTTTGAGAGGTCGAGGCAAGGGCCCAGTTACGGGCCATGATCATGAGGCCGGACCATCGCACCGGCGAACGCCTTCAATCACCATGAGTACTAGCCCGCAGGAGCCATGGAGGCTCTACGTTGAACCTGGGAGGCGGTCAGTCTCCCTCAGTTCCTCACCTTCATATCAGCATTGTTTTGGGCCCCAATCAGAGAACGAGCCCAACAACCAACCACCTTCTTTCATACCCTTGCAGAGGTCGAACTCACACCATTCTTTTGGTGACCCTACCCCTGTTTTCCAAAGCCGGTTCAACCCGGCTAATCTTATTCAAGAACCCGTGGGTTTTAACCCACTGGGACCCGAGGATCACTTCTCGGGTGAAAATGACATGGATGAAGACACGGATCCCGTGGAGCCTGCGTCCGGAATACCGAACCACCCCATCGAAATCTCCGATGGGTCATCTTTCCATGGATCGCCTTACCGCGGTCCTGACAGTTACCAGGCGAGGTTTACTCAGTGGGACTGGTATTTCACGCCCTCTGAACACTCGTCCCCATACCAGCAGTAGCAGCAGCAACAGCAGCAGGATCCTTCCGAGGATTCTCGATTTGTGGCAGTCACTTCGCCACCACCACCACCAGTGGAACAGCAACCGCCTCCGGAGCCACCGAGGCGGAGAAGGTCAAACGCACGGATGTCCGTGCAAGGAGGAGTCCGCATCAGCACTCCTCAGCCCTCGAGTGGCAGTCATTATCCGCCACTCCAGGAAGAAGAAGAACCACAGATGGGAGGTCCATCAAACCCCATCCCAGAGATCAACTCTGTGCCTATGGCGCCACCAGTGGGTTTTGACAACCCAATCCCTGCCTACGCCGGTTCAGCGGCGTATAACCCTTTTGAGCAACCGGCACATACCCATTACAACTATGCTGATGTAGACCCATACTAGGAGGCATGGGACTACAATGCTAGTCACCCAGAGGGACCCTATGGTGGTCTTTGGACCACTGGTTACCCAACTTATGGGTACCAGCGTCCGCCACCTCCTCAACCTCTGTACCAGCCGCCGCAGCCGCAGTTGATCCCGCCTGAGCGCCAGCAAGAGGTCCTTGAGAGATTGAACCGATGTGAACGGGAAATCCGAACAGAGCGCATTAACACACGAGGCTTCTTCAAGGGATTATCAGACTTGATCAAAGGGAAGTCCAAAAGAAGGGGTCATTGAAGACCTTTTGTTTTAATTATTTTAGTTGTAATCAAGTCCCTGCGTGGACTTTTTGCTTCAGTACTCAGCCCCTGCGTGGGCTTGTCTTTTGTGTTCTGCCCCTGCGTGGGCATGTCTTTTAGTTGACCCCTGCGTGGGTTTGTTTTGGTTTTTCCACCCCTGCGTGGGCATTTATTTTCTTAGAAGTCCCGTTTAGGGCAAAAGATGTATTTGTTAAAACAATTTATGAGATGTTCTAGTTTAAATTTTCATTTTATTTATTTATTATTAATTACGTGCATAAAACATGAAATAAGTGAAAATAATTAAAAGATCTGCCATCATAATTAAAATGGTAAAATCTAAAAAGGGACAAAGACCCATCTAAATGATATCATAAAACAAGGCCAAGATGATAGTTCCATAATTAGATTAAGATCCATATTAACATCTCAATTTAGGACTATTCTGCGTTAATTATTAAAGGAATCTTAGAGGTAAAACCTAGCCTTATGTTGTTGCAGACATGGCTAAGATGGTAGAACCCACATAATAGATTCCAATTATTGTTAACATCTGTTAGTATGTTGACATTCTTGGCAAACTGTGAATCAGTAAAGTCACACAGGCCATCCTTTAAAAAGGGTTAATTTAAATTCCCTTAATTATATAACCGCTTCTTAAGGGCGAAGTGCCTATGGACAATAATTAGATGTCCTTTGGGACTAAGAACAGTGGTAGCTTATGACTCCCTGTAAATAACAGGTAACGAACTATGGTTCAAACCTGAATACCAGGACTCTGTAAATTTCTGGTTCATAATTAAATTAAAATTGTCCTTGTGACTAGGCCTTATGTGCTATTATTTCATAATTTAGGGTAATAATGGCAATTTAAAACCATGGTTAATAGAATAAGAAATACTGTAAAAACCTCTAAATAAAACCTTGCCCATTTATTTATATGTAGCAATTGAAGCTACATGGCAGGGTCGGATGAAGTAAATAGCCATCCGGTGGAAAACCACGATAACGCCAGAATACAGTTGACTGGTGCGGAGCTGCAAGCACTAGTGGACAACGCCGTTGCAAAAGCTTTGGATAGACAGTACAGTGAGTCCTCTGGAACCCAAAGTAGAACTCTGTCTACACCTCATTCCAAGCCAAAGACCCATTCTGAGGCTCATAGCAAACCACCCTCTGTCCAGCCTAAGTCTAAGAAGGATGAACCTAAGAAGGATGATGATCGACACTCATCGAATGAGAACAGTGTTCAACCCAAGAAGATAGTGTTTGATGATGCACCCCGCTCTAAAGGATGCACATACAAGTATTTTGTATCATGCAAGCCCCGAGATTTCACTGGGGAGAAGGGCGCTGTGGGTTGCATGACTTGGCTGGATGAAATGGACACTGTTGTGGACATTAGTGGTTGTGCTGAAAGGGACATGGTAAAGTTTGCATCCCAGTCATTTAAGGGTGAAGCCCTAGCATGGTGGAGGTCATTGATCCAAGCCTCTGGAAAAGTTACTTTGTACAACATGTCTTGGGAGCAATTTGTTGCTCTTATCAAAGAAAACTACTGCCCTCAGCATGAGGTTGAAAAGATAGAATCTGATTTCCTATCGCTGGTCATGAAGAACCTGGATTGCCAGGCTTATCTCACAAGTTTCAACACCCTGTCAAGATTGGTTACGTACCTTGTAACCCCGGAACCCAAAAGGATCGCACGTTTCATTGGGGGTTTGGCCCCAGAAATAAAAGCAAGTGTGAAGGCCTCTCGGCCCGCTACTTTCAGATTCGTAGCTAATATATCTCCGTCTCTCACTCTGGATGCAGTGAGACAGAGATCATTGAGAAATGCTGACACAGAGAAGAGGAAACGTGAAGATGAAAATTCACGTCGGTCAAGCAAGAAGCATAGGGGGAACCGTGACCACAAGAAGGGGTCTGAGACCAAGAAAGATGGGCAACAATCGGGTGATAGGCCCAAGTGCAAGATTTTCAAGAAGCACCATTTTGGAAGGTGCAGGTATGAACAGAAATCCCAATCCCAGCCGAAGGCATGTGGGATTTGCAAGTCCTCTGGGCATAGGACCCTCGAGTGCAAAAAGTTGAAAGATGCAACTTGCTATAGTTGCAACGAAAAAGGGCATATCAAGACCAACTGCCCAAAACTGGCGAAGAAAGCTGAAGAAGGGAAGAAGACCAACGCCGGGGTCTTTCAAATGAATGTTCAGGAGGCCATCCAGAACGACAATGTCATAACCGGTACGTTTCTCATTAATGATGTTTTCGCAAGAGTATTGTTTGATTCTGGAGCAGATAAATCCTTTGTAGATAATAAGTTTTGTGAATTGTTAAGACTACCTGTTAAAGCCTTAAGTATGAAATATGAGGTGGAATTAGCTGATGGAACCATGGAAACAGTTTCGACTGTGTTAGATGGATGTGTTATATCCATTAGGAACCACTCTTTTCCTCTGTCCTTATTACCCTTTAAGCTAGCCGGATTCGATATAGTAATAGGCATGGATTGGTTATCACGTAACCAAGCTCAGATAATGTGCAACAAGAAACAAGTGGTGATCAAGACTCCGTCTGGTGAGCCACTTACCATTCAGGGGGACACTCAACATGGATTGCCTGAGCAAGTGGCAATGCTAAAGGCATCCAGATGTTTGAAGAAAGGTTGTGTGATTTATATGGCACAGGTAACCGTTGGTGAGGAGAGACCCAAGATTGAAGATATTCCAGTCATCTCTGACTACCCTGAAGTTTTCCCTGAAGAACTACCTGGTTTGCCACCAGATAGACAAGTGGAGTTCAGAATCGACATCATTCCAGGAGCTGCACCTATTGCAAGAGCGCCTTATAGATTAGCACCAACAGAAATGAAGGAATTGAGGACGCAGCTAGATGATCTGCTAGCCAAAGGTTTTATTAGACCTAGTTCGTCCCCTTGGGGGGCACCGATCTTGTTTGTCAAGAAGAAAGATGGGTCGATGTGTTTATGTATCGATTACCAAGAGCTTAACAAGGTTACTATAAAGAATAGGTATCCTCTGCCCAGGATCGACGATCTGTTCGATCAGCTTCAAGGAGCGAGCTACTTTTCCAAGATTGATCTAAGGTCAGGCTACCATCAATTGAAGGTCAAGGATGAAGATGTACACAAAACTACGTTTAGGACTCGTTACGGTCATTACGAGTTCCTAGTGATGCCTTTTGGGCTCACTAACGCACCTGCCGCATTCATGGATCTCATGAATCGCGTCTGCAAGCCTTATCTAGATAAATTTGTCATCGTCTTTATCGACGACATTCTCATCTACTCGAAGAGCCAAGCTGACCATGAGAAGCATCTCCGTTGCATTCTGAAACTGCTAAAACAAGAAAAGCTCTATGCCAAATTTTCTAAATGTGAGTTCTGGCTTCGAGAAGTCCAATTTCTTGGACATGTTGTGAGTGAGCGTGGTATCCAAGTAGATCCCGCTAAGGTTGAAGCCATCATGAACTGGCAAGAGCCGAAGACGCCTACGGAGATTCGCAATTTCTTAGGATTGGCAGGATACTACAGACGCTTTATCGAGAATTTCTCAAGAATTGCAGCACCCCTGACTCTTCTAACTCGCAAGAATAGCAAGTTCAATTGGGGGCCTAGGCAGCAAGAATCCTTCGATATTTTGAAGCAGAAGTTGAGCAACGCTCCAGTGCTGACGTTACCTGAAGGAATTGAAGAGTTTGTAGTTTACTGTGATGCATCACACACCGGGATGGTTGTGTGTTAATGCAAAAAGGCAAGGTCATTGCCTACGCTTCGAGACAGTTAAAAGTGCACGAAAAGAATTACACCACTCATGATTTGGAGTTGGGTGCCGTTGTATTCGCACTAAAACTATGGAGGCACTACTTGTATGGAACCAAGTGTGTGATCTATTCTGATCACAATATCATTCAGCATCTGTTCAATCAGAAGGATTTGAACATGGGGCAGCGACGCTGGATGGAAACTCTGAATGACTATGATTGTGAGATAAGATACCATCCAGGCAAGGCCATCGTAGTCGCAGATGCCTTGAGCAGAAAAGAAAGAGTGAAGCCAATAAGAATCAATGCCAAGAGCATTGAAATCAAGAACGGTTTGAATGAAAGGTTGTTAGCTGCACAGAAGGAGGCTGTGTTGGAAGCTAACTATCCTAATGAAAAGCTGGGAGTAACTGAAGAGCAGTTATCCTATGGCAAAGACGGAATCCTGAGATTAAATGGAAGAATATGGGTTCCTGTTTATGGAGGACTTCGAGACGTTATCCTTCAGGAAGCCCACAGTTCTAAATATTCCGTTCATCCTGGAGCGGATAAGATGTACCAGGATGTGAAGGCAAATTATTGGTGGATAGGCTTGAAGAAGTTTATAGCCACCCATGTAGCCAAATGTCTAACGTGTGCTCAAGTCAAGGCTGAGCATCAGAAGCCGTCAGGTTTGCTACAACAGCCTGAAATTCCCACTTGGAAATGGGAAATGGTGACGATGGATTTCATCACCAAGTTGCCTAAGACACAGAAGGGAAATGATACTATATGGGTCATAGTTGACAGACTGACCAAGTCAGCTCATTTCCTACCCGTTAAGGAAACTTACAGTTCGGACATGTTGGCCCAACTGTATGTTGATAAAATCGTGTCCCTGCATGGGGTACCAGTGTCTATTATCTCTGATAGGGATACTAGATACACTTCGCATTTTTGGAAAAGTTTCCAACAGTCTCTAGGCACGCAATTGAACTTTAGTACGGCATACCATCCTCATACGGATGGGCAGAGTGAGCGTACCATCCAGACTTTGGAAGACATGCTTCGGGCATGTGTGATTGATTTAGGAGGTAGCTGGGATAGGCACCTACCTTTGGTCGAGTTCTCCTATAACAATAGCTATCATACCAACATTCAGGCTGCACCTTTTGAGGCATTATATGGTAGGAAGTGCAGAATGCCCATTTGTTGGGCAGAAGTAGGAGACACTTAATTATCAGGTCCCGATCTAGTCTTTGAAACGACGGACAAGATTGTCCAAATTCGTGACCGCCTGAAAGCTGCCCGGGATAGGCAGAAGAGCTATGCTGATAAAAGGCGAAAACCCCTCAAGTTCGAGGTTGGTGATAAAGTTTTGCTCAAAGTATCACCCTAGAAGGGGGTGATGCGATTTGGTAAGAAAGGTAAGTTAAGCCCGAGGTACATAGGACCATCCGAGATCATTGAATGTGTTGGGTCAGTGGCTTATAAGTTGAACTTACCTGAAGAGCTCAGTAGTATTCACAATGTGTTCCATATCTGCAATCTGAAGAAATGTCTAGCTGATGAATCACTAGTCAAACCACACACAGATGTGCATATAGACGAGAGCTTGAAATTTGTGGAAAAACCTGTGTCGGTTGAGGATCGACAGGTAAAGAAGCTTCGAAGGAAGTATGTGCCTATTGTCAAGGTCAAATGGGATGGTCATAGAGGTCCCGATTATACGTGGGAGTTAGAGTCCACAATGAAAGAAAAATACCCTCAATTATTTCAATAAATCTCGAGGTCGAGATTTCTTTTAAGGGGGTGAGGATGTAATACCTCGTAAAATCGTACCCAATAAAATAAAGACACGTGTCATGAGACAAACGTGTCAGGAACCCGGGTCAAATAAAGATGTATGGTAGGATTTAAAAAAGGCGTCATGTTATTAAAGATACCTCTGAACGACCCAAGGGCGACATGTTATTAAAACACCTCTGAGCGACCCGAATCATAAATCCCAAGATCCTTAAATCGTTATGATAAGCATCTGATATTATCCAGTTGTTTTAAATAAATAAAATTCCATCTTATATGGAAAATCTGATTTCTAGAATAATGTTGTAAACATTTGAAAGTTGGATTCTTGTTTTGAGAAACTAAATTCAATAAGAATTCATGTCCCTATGCTCCGACACTTTCTAAAAGCTTGTCAGAAGAGGCCAAATGGTGTAAGGGCATGCAAAGCATGCAAAGGCTGAACAAGGGACCTTCCTACTGCAGTAAAAGCATGAAAATTCGGAGTCCACGATGTTGCATGGTCAAGGCTTGAAATTTTTAAAATTTTTGGTTCTGGTCAACGGTTACAGACCGTAAGGCCCTAGGCTTACGGTCCGTAAGATGCATACCTGGGCGATTTCAGCAAAGGTCGGTTACGGACCACATCAGTTCAAGCATACGGTCCGCAAGAGCTGCATACGGACCGCAAGAGCTTAGGCTTACGGTCCGTAAGCCTGTCGCTGGTAGCAGAAAATGGACAGCTGCCAGTTCAGCCTGTTGCACCGCCTTATTGAGATGGTTTTCGAAACAAGGGACTTGCTAGGCAGTATTTAGCCACATAGGGACATTTGGGATGATCTTGTAACTATCCTAGACTACCTTGGCATGATCTTGGACCCTAAGGTTCACTATATAAGAGCTTGAGTTGTGAACATTTCATTCATTCATTTTCAACTTTGCATAAGTTCACTCCTGGAGCTCCTCTGGTCAGCAACAAATATTCTTAGCATCCCTAATCCTAATTAGGACTCTTTTAAGTGTCCTTAACCTCCCTTATTTCGTTTTAGCTTAGTTAATTAGCTAAAAGTCAAACCATCGTAATTAAGGTTTGACTTCGAAATTAGTCAATAATTACTCAGTCAAATCTCGAATTAAAAATACCTACAAGTAGGTAATTATGTGGGTAACAAACCCTTAAAAGGGTATTTTCAGATTCCCACTCTAACCATGATAATTGTCGAGTCAAAGCTTACTTTAAAAAGTCAACAGAATACTTAAATCCAAATTAACTCATAATTAGCAATATAGGATACATGCAACATGTTTGATCATTAATATAACTTGGTAACTAATGTAAGAACATGTCCCAACATGTTCAACTCGACAATTTTCTGTTTAGACCCGGTTTGGAACCGAAAGTCGCATAGTTTGACTTTCACTTTGACTTTCAGTTCTGACCCATTTAATCAAGTTTAGGATTGGCTTAGAGCTTCTTTTGGACCTAGTAACTTGTTAGTATAACCCTCTGTGATTATACGGCTTGGTTCACTAGTTGTCTAATTATTATGCAAGTTTCCGTTAAATGCCCTTATGTTGACCATTATGCCAAATGTCCATAAAATATGATTTTTGAAAATATAAAAGGGTAGACATCTTAGTTACTGAATTATAAACTTGTACCTAAAATTTAACATCAGTTTTATGTCTAGATTAAGAGATATGCTCATTAGCGTAATTAGAAGCTTTCTTAGTAATTAATTAGCATAATTTGCATATAGCCTATCTAAACTCAAATTTTTATACAAAACTTTATACCCACTGATATATAATAATATTGTGGGATTTTTATAGATTTTTAATTATTTTTAGGCTGAGCATAACTTAGAGTTAAGCTTAATTCGGTTATTGCCAGTTATACCCTTTTAGGCTATAAAATGAGTTTTATAAATCCTTTTGACCTCAACCTTTTTCTACTGATTTATTATGTTAAATATATTATTTTGAGTCTTCTGGAATTATAAAAACATCAGTTTTCTTTCAAAACCCGGAAATGGCTCCAAATCGCCTTTTTAGGCATTTTTATGACATAGTATATATCAAAACTAGTTTATATATATAAGGTTTGATACCTACTGATATAGTTAGTAAAATTTTATATTATAACAGTAAACTAAGGTTTCAAACTCAGGTTTCCAGTTTTGACCTTTTAGGCTTTTGTGAAATTACCAAAATACCCTTTCGATGCATAAGATGGTTATAGTTAATAAAATTCACATATATTTGATACTATACTGTTATAACATATTAAACTAAGTATATTTTCTGATTTATTCAGATATATAACTCAGATTGCTAGTTTAACTCTTTTATACCCTTTTAAATGCCCAAAATACCCTTATGAGGCGTAGTTTGAGTTTAAAATTATTTTGGGCATAATAGGACGTATCTTACTGATATTACAACATATTTGGTGCATATAACCTTAGAAAACTTGTATATGATTTATATGGTTACCAGTTACGCACTTCCGCGTTCGGATCGGTTTATGTAACTAGTTTACACATATTAGCCGAAACGGGTCAAACCGTATCATCTTTGTCTCAAAATCCAGAATGTGTTTAATTTACCAATATTTTACAAGTCTCCAAACTTGTTGGGTCTAAATCGCATTCCTTCTCGGTTTTCGCCTTCCATGCGGTTAAACCGTATTTTTCCTTGAAGCTAACCGGTCTAAGCTTAGGCTATATTAAAGACCCGTTAGGATTCTAATAGGTTATTATAAACCTTCGTTCCAGAATAGGAGACCAGTAAAAGACACTTGCATTTGCTTATTGTGGTTTATACTTGCTCAGGTAAATACTTTTAACTTATTTTCCTTTATACGAGCTTGGGGTACGGTATATAAAATACCGCTTGGTCGGGCAATTGACCCTCACTCATTAGTAGTTGGGTATTATCAATGTGACCCGTTTAAAAATTGGTTTTGTTTGTTTTACGCATTTGGGAGTTTAATGACCATGTCCCGGATATCCTTGGCATCATTCATGAAATGGCCACGACCTTGACATGCGGGTGTAGGCGTACACCCGACAATGTGTCCATATTATTAAGGTATAACCGTTGGTTTCCCGCCGCAGATTTATACTATGTGGTATGTCTATTAATCTTAAACCCGGCACGAACCGGGCGACTAAACGTATAACAAACATGTAATTCTTTTACAAGTTTAAATTTGATTAATTATCCCAAGTTATAAAAACAGTTTTGTGCCATGTGCATTCAAATCAATTTTTAAAAGATTTTCAAAATGAGTCAGTTAAATTGTATTTACCAGTGTAAACTGACGTATTTTCCCCAAAAAGATTAAGTGCAGGTTCTACACGTAATAGGTTGGCCACTCCTTAGCATCGTTAGAGTCTCGCAAGCTTGGATGCCATTATCTGTTGAACAGTTTCTCCTTTTTATTTTTATCCGCCTGTGGATCTATTTCAGCTACATTGTGATACTTGGATATTACAGTTGGTTTGGTTGAAACAAATCTATCTTTTTGCTTCCGCTGTGCATTATAATTTGTGTTGTTTGACTATGATGATATCAATTACGTCACGATACTCCCCCACCGGGCCCACTGGTGACACGTGGAAATTAGGGGTGTGACATTCTGGCATTCTTGGCATCTGTATACTGATGAAATTTAAGTGCCTTAGCTCAGTAGGTGAGTTGTTTTTTTTTGTGTCTACTCAGCTCAATGTGTTATTTTGAAACTTCTTGCATGCTTATGTTTGTTCTATTAGTTTGCATGGGAGGGTCGTTTTTGTTGTTATTATTATTTACCAATATATACAACCAAAATGGGATTTAGGTAACATGTGCCCATTCACTTGCAATTTACAAGTGCTTTTATTCTTTAGAAGTACATAAGTTGCTTTAGACAATAGGTTTTCAGTTTTGTATTTCAAACAGGATTAAGAAGCTTTTAGACTTTTATTCACAATTCGGGACTGTTGTTTTGGAGGTCTTTAACTTTTTATACACATTTATGACGACTAATTAACCTTTGAGTTGATATTGGTTTATCTTTTAAGCTAAGTACTGACTGCAAGTTGTCTGCCGATTTGAACCATTTTGATTGCCATTTAACAGTATTAAACAATGAATTGCTTTTATTCAGGTTCAAAAAGGGGTTATTATGTTTTACTAAATTGGTCGTTTAGCTAAAGCTGCTTATTGGTCCTTTTTTAATAGGAGATGCTAATCTAAGGTTTTATAAGCTAGAAACGGAGTGCAGAGTGCCTGCTGATTTGAACTGTTTTGACCGTCATTTAACAACGAATTGTGTGGATTTAAGGTTCAAAGAGGGGCTACTATATCAATTATCAACGTGAACTATTTTGAACTTCAAATTGGAATGGGATGGCAACTTACTGCATATTAGGTTAGTTTACTTAAAATTAGATTTATATATGCTAAAATAGAAATTGATGTTTGAACGTCAAATCGGAATGTGATGGCAACTTACTGCATATTAGGTTAGTTTACTTAAAATCAGATTTGTATACGCTAAAATAGAAACTGATGTAGTGGTTAAAAGTCACCCAAAGTAGAGAACCCTCATAAGATATTTCTTGCTGTCGTGAGCGATTTTGAAAGTTTAGGCTATGTTTCATTAGGGGTGTTCTTCGGGGGGGGGTGGGTTTCAGGTTTTTGGGTCAGGTTGCTCGGGGTTTCGGCTAGGAAAAAGTAACCTAGTAACCGACTCATTTAAAGTTTGGGTTGTTCGGGTTGGTTCAGGTCAGGTTGTTCGGTTTTTGGGTTTGGATGTAAAATGAAAAAAAATATTAAAAAAGTATTATAACAATTCAAACATCATTTAACAATATGGTGCGATAATGTTCAAAAGTCCGAAAGCTTAATGTTTCAAATACAAAACACTCCAAATCAAATTCCATCTATAAAAAGACAATAAATGTTTGAGTTTTTATTCGGGTTTCGAGATTTGGGTTTTTCATGTCAGGTTGTTCTGGTTTTGGTTAACTAAAAGTGACCCGATAACTAAACCATTTAAGGTTCGGGTTGGTCAGGTTTGGGTTTTCCGGGTTCGGGTTTTACGGGTATTCTTTAATTTGGGTTTGGGTTTTTTGAGTATTCTCTTATTCGGGTTCGGGTGGCTTCGAATTCGGGCCTGGTTTCCGAATTTGGATAAGAAAGTACAGGCCTTTGTTTCAGTATTTTGATCATTGATTGATTTGGTTATTAGATTTTTTAGCCTGTTAAAAAGATCATGGATTGGTATTTTCCTTTTTTTAATGTACTTCCCTTAAATTCTTTGTTTATGTAAATGGTCAACTTGACTATAGGAATCCATTATATGTGTTTATATGTGTTCATCGTGTCATACTTGACTATAGGAATCCATTATATGTATTCATCATGTCATTGATTGTTATTGAATGTAATCTGACCATTCATAGTGTTTACATGTATAAGTTAAAATTTTAACACCCAACAGTTGGTTGTTTTCACTTCGTTAGATACTTGTAGTAGCTTTATGAAAGACATTTGTTTGTTAGGAAGAAATTAATCTCAAGCTCAAGACTTTAGAAGACAGAAGGGCGCATGTCTGTTAGAAGAAGTCATATAATAGAGGTATAGTGGGACATTTTGTTTTGAATGTCAAAGTTCATATATTACGAGATTCTAATAGAAGTTGTGTATAGTATTTCATTTGTTGTAACTTACCTATTTGGTCATTTTTATTCCTTATTTGATGGGACGTGGAGGCTGACCTTTACTGGACCAGACAGTTCCAGACTGCTGATGAGCACAATGAATTCAATCAGTTGTCTATGCTGCTGTCTTCGGTGACTTTAACGAGAGAAACGGATAGATGGAGTTGGCCATTAGACCCGAATGGGGTGTTTACAGTCAAAGGGCTGAGAAGGTGCATGACCTAACCCAGCGAAACAGAAGCGAATAATGTGTTCTTGTGGAATCGATGGACCCTGATAAAGGTGAATTTTCTGGTCTGGATATTAAATTTGAATATATTTCTGGTGCGGTTATCTCTTGTGAGGAGAGGTATCCATGTGCCTTTAACGTTATGTGAACTGTGTCAAGACGAGGAGGAGTCTTTAGATCATCTTTTATGTGCTTGTCTAGATGATCTGATTAATTACTATAGGCGTGTGTGGATCAAAGTCTTGGAAACAACTATTATATTCAGCCAGTGAAACGACAATATGGTGCCTTTGGTCGAGCAGGAACAACTTGGTGTTCAACAGGAAGAAGAACTCGCCGGTAAGTGTGGTGAAGGAAATAAAGGTGTTGGGGTTCTTGTGGGTAAAGCACTGGTGCAAAGTGGCGGCTTTAACGTGGGAACATTGGCGTACCTTAGTTAGGCGTGTAACGTTTTTGTTTTTGGTGTATATAATCTGATGTGGTTAACATTTTTTTGTTGACCCGTTCTTAATAAATTTACTTGGCCGTTCAAAATATATACACACATATATATCAACAGTTTTTTCCTCTTTATTTGCAATCTTTATCAAAATTTTATTCAGAATATGAACGCTTCTATATACACTCGAAGTTAAGATGTGTTCATTTGACTTCAGTTATTTGTCTCCATATTAGGCATGCTTTATAACAATAATCTTGAAGGAAACATGCCCGAAAAGTTGAGAACCTCAATTTCCTTCTAAAAGTTGAGAACCTCAATTTCCTCTACAAGTTGCCATTTGTACCAAATTTTACATAAGGTTTTAGAATAAAAATTAGAGTTAATTACTGTTTTCGTCCCTGTGATTTGTCAAAAATCACTATTTCAGTCCATTAGTTTAAAAATTGCGATTTCAGTCCCTGTGGTTTCACTTTCGTAACCATTTCAGTCCACCTCGTAACCATTTCAGTCCCTGTACTTAACAAACCACAGGGACTGAAATGGTTACGTAAGTGAAACCACAAGGACTGAAATGGTTACAAAAGTGAAACCACAGGGACTGAAATCGCAATTTTTAAACTAATGGACTGAAATAGTGATTTTTGATAAACCACAGGGACGAAAACAGTAATTAACTCTAAAAATTATTTTTTTTTTGTGGTCAGCACATAATTGAGGCTCTCACCTATGAAGTGGTTGGTCTTCTACATGGTCAGAGAAGAGGTTAAGAAAACTATCTGCTTGTGGGGCTTTTGAGGATTCAATGGTCTGAAAAAACGTGCAGCGGTCTCTACCCACTGATCTTCAAATCTTTTGAGTGGAACTCCGGAGGAAACAAACACTTTATTGCAAGCGTCTTCAGCAGCAGAAAGAGGTATGCATAACCAATTTTGGCATCTTGCTATTAAGTTTGGAACACCAACTGTGTAAACCGAATCGGACGTTTACCAACTCTATGCAAGACTCACCTGTTTGACGTAGGTCCTTTTCAAGTTTTGTGTTATCATTAATTATATGTCTTTCAAGGGGTACCAAACACTCAGACGAGTGATGATGGTTCACACATCATGATTGGCAAGGGACCCGGTGCTGGATATAATATAAATGTTCCATGGGAGAATGGTCAGTGTGTGGATGCAAATTATAATGTTGTTTGGAACCATATATTTGTTTACTCGATTAGTTTTTTAAAGTTAAAATTATGTGAGTCTTGCAGTTGCTAAAGGACAACGACTGCCAGGGCAAGGATTGAGAAGGCTGATGGTTAATGTTTAACATTTGAGCCGCTGGCTCTTAGAGCTCCACTTGGACAGAACACAGTATGGTACTTTTTTGCAGATGTGCTGTGATTTTAAATGCATCTCATGCAGATATTGGATGGTTCTTGAACATATGGTTGTTGCAGGTTCTACTTAGAGCTCCAAAGATTGCTCGTGAGGCATCCAAGCACGTTGGAAAAGCGCCTGGTGTCTGACACAGTCACACCGCAAAGTAATGTTTCAGTCTGATTTGAGTCAATTCAACCGATCATTAATTCATCATTGAATCTAAAAAACCCTTTTTATTCATCTCAAGTAGGACCATAAATTAAGATTTGAGATGATCAAGAGTATGTAATCAAAATAAAATTAATTAAATCTTAAGATGTTAAGAACTTTAATGGAACCGAGCAACAGATTACGTTTAAGTAGTATGAACTTTATTGATTCTATTTATTATAGCTTATTGTTTGATTTCAATTATTCTTTGTTTTTAGTTCATCTGAGCATATTTACAAATCACGACCAACATTTATCTATATATTATATCATGCAGCTTTCGGGAACGATGTAGCAAGGTGTTACAATTGTTATCTCCCCTCTACTGTCTCTCATCAAGGACCGAATAGTTACTTTGAACCTCAAATTTGGAGTAAAATGTTGTTTCATTCTTTTTTTATAAATTATTCTTTGTTGGTTTTTATAGTATTTTTGTATGTTATGCTTGCGGTTCTAGATTTTCGTCATAATATAGGAATACCATGTGTATTTATTTAACGATTTGTGATCTTTTCTCACTCATTTTCTTCGGTTCATTGTAATTGAATATTTACATAAGAAATGAAACATGTCTATCATTTCAAATTTTATCTCAACACCATTAAATGTTATATATTTTACTTTGAATAATCCCTGTAACACACTGGTACTTAGACTATGTTGTATATAAAGAGATCTTCAATGAGTTATGAAATTTTATGGTATTCATGTATTTCAATTATTTGATGTACTCTCTATCATTTATGTTAGTATTTGAACGTAGATATAATTAAATTATTTACATCAACACTGTTAAAGTATAATTTTTTTGTGTAGCCACCCGTGTATTACACAGGTACTTAAACTAGTTTCTATATATTTACAATTGTAACTTATATTAACTTAACTGTGTTAAAATAATATTTAAAGGAGTATCTACACTTTAGTTAAATTAACATTTATCAATAAATAAAAAAAAGTTAATACACGGTTGAGAAAAGATAATATGTTTTAAAATTAACTTAACATGAGTTATAAATGTCACGTCAAATTTAATATTTAAAGACATGTCTTGACGACTACATGTGTTAACAGATGACATATATTTTATTTAAACTATTTGATACATGGTATTATTCAATTTATGCAATAAGCATGTTTAAAAAAAAAACATAATTTCTTTTTATTACTAAGTATATAATATTACATTTACTTAACCCATGTAATACATGGGTTTATAACCTAGTGTTATTATTATATATGTAACTGAGCAACTCCTTAGCTACGGTAATACCAAAATTACCAATTTGCCCTTCTTATTTAAACCAAAATATAATAGCATTTGCATGGGTTCTTAAAGTGTGTTTGTATATATTTAAATTGTTGATTAAATTTCAATCATAAATAATTGTAGTTAATTAATAACGTAGAAATATATTAATTTCGATTACATATTCAGTTTCATTTTATATTTTTATAAAAAATCTTAGATATGTGTGACGAACCAAAACGATTCAAACCGAACAACATCGACATTGACATCATCGTTATCATCAGAACTATTATCGATGTTTGTTTTTATAGTTTTCGACCGATGTAGAACACGTGTCGATATCTTTTTGAGTATATCACGAATCTATTTTTTTCTCCTTTGATTGTAATACGAAGTGTCTGTGCCGAACCAAGACCTACCGAATTTCCACCGACACAATACACCCATGAGTATTATCTTTTTATTATTATTTTGTTTGGTATTTGAAAGAAAAGTATCAAGCTGAATGCATTATTATTTTTTAAATTTTACTTTTAGATTTCTTCTATATAAACAATATTTTTTAACATTCCGTCAACGTTTTCATTTGCATTTTGTTTAAAATCAACCTGCCTTGCCGCGGAGCGGGAAAATAAACCACTAGTATATGAATAATTAGATAGTTGAAGCAACCATATGTCATAATTTACTCTTATCTATGTTGTGAGCTGTTATATATTTTTATGTTTTAGAGTGTCCTTTGTTTTATGAAAAGGGAGTATGATCAAATATAAACCAAATTTCGTATACAAACTGTAAGAATTATTTAAAAAATGTCAAGTGTCAACTGCCATTTTGGTCCCTGAGGTTTGGCCAGTTTTGCCACTTTAGTCCAAATCTCAAACTTTTTGCATCTAGGGCCCTGTGGTTTCGTTTTTGTTGCCATTTTGGTCCAAATTTCAAATTTGGCCAGATTCCCCAACTTAAACCCCTATTTTGTCTTTATCCTCAGGGGTATTTTGGTCATTTAAATTTATTATAACTCAAATTTAATAAATAATAATGCCACTGCCAGAACAACAATAATGCCACTGCCAGAACAACAACAACAAGCACCACCACCACTACCACCCCCACCACCGCATCATCTCCACCACCACCATCCCACTGCCGCCAACACCACCATCCCACTGCTGCCAACCCTCCCAAACCCAAAACCCTCACATAACTCAAAGCAGCCACAAAATTCCACCGCCAAAGCAAATTGTCCTAACCCTATGGCTTCAAAATTTCCGACAATCAAATCGGCGACCAAACCTGTTAAATCAGCAGTGAAGAAACCGCAGAGATGAAGGGGTTCCATCAGATCGACGGCGGAGATGAAGGCGGCGACGTAGCTGAGGTGGTTTTGGAGATGAAGGCGGCGGCGTAGCTGAGGTGGATCTTCAGTGGTGGTGGTGATTGACGGAGGTGATTCATAAGAACAATAAATCCGATTCAGGAGGAGGTGAAGGTGGAGGAGGTGAGGGTGTCGGGGGTGGCGGCGGTGATGGTGGAGGCGGTGAGGGCGACGGTGGTGGTGGTGATTGATGGAGGTGATTCACAAGAACAGTAAATCCAATTCAGGATGAGGTGAAGGTGGAGGAGGTGAGGGTGTCGGGGGTGGCGGCGGTGATGGTGGAGGCGGTGAGGGCGACAGTGGTGGTGGATCATCAGTGGTGGTGGTGATTGTTTGAGAAGATGGAGTTTTAATTTGGTGGTGATTGTTTGAGAAGATGGATCTTCAGTGATGGTGGGGTTTATATATTAATGGTATTAATCAATATTAGGTTATAATAAACCTAAAATGACCAAAATGCCCTTGAGGATAAAGACAAAAAACCAGGTTTTAAGTTGAAAAATCTGGTCAAATTTGAAATTTGGACCGAAATGGCAACAAAACGAAACCACAGGGACCAAAATGGCAACAGGTTTGAAATTTGGACTAAAGTGGCAAAACTCGCCAAACCTCAGGGACCAAAATGGCAGTTTACTCTATCAATTATATTAAATTTCCTATAATTATGTTAACAAGTAATTAGTTCTTTATTTGGATCTT